>NW_026062543.1:0-70795 GCF_023897955.1 Schistocerca gregaria
ACACACGCGAGACAGATAAAGCATCATAGTGGAACACAGATGAAGCATCTAAGTTGATGTAATAGCCAGTAAGAAGTAGTACAATTCAAGTTTTAGGTATCGATTATTGACTTTTTAGGTGGCTTTGGTGCCTTGGACATGAGCTAGGACCTTAAGATTCTGCATGAAAGGAGGACTAGCAGCCGAGTTGCAGGGGAGAATGTAAAAAGTGTTCATATGTAGTAAAAACCTGAGAAATCCGTTCGTTATCGTCATTTGTTATCGAATCGACTTAAAGCCAGATCGCCACATTAGCCGCTCTTCTCTCTGAAACGGTTGTACTTATCGACTGCAAAGCTATGTCGCGTGCTGCGGTATGCGGAGACACTAAATGCACCATAGTAGAACACAGATGAAGCTTCTAAGATGATGTAATAGTCAGTAAGAAGTAGTACAATTCAAGTTTTAAGTATCGATTATTGACTTTTTAGCTGGCTTTGGTACCTTGGACATGAGCTAGGACCTTATGATTCTGCATGAAAGGAGGACTAGCAGTCCAGTTGCATGGGAGAATGTGAAAAGTGTTCATATGTAGTAAAAACCTAAGAAATCCGTCCGTTTCCGCCATTTGTTATCGAATCGACTTAAAGCCAGATCGTCACATTGGCCGCTCTTCTCTCTGAAACGGTTGTACGTATCGTCTGCAAAGCTATGTCGCGTGCTGCGGTATGTGGAGACACTAAAAGCACCATAGTAAAACACAGATGAAGCTTCTAAGCTGATGTAATAGCCAGTAAGAAGTAGTACAATTCATGTTATAGGTATCGATTATTGACTTCTTAGCTTGCTTTGGTGACTTGAACATGAGCTAGGACCTTAAGATTCTGCATGAAAGGAGGACTAGCAGCCGAGTTGCAGGGGAGAATGTAAAAAGTGTTTATATGTATTAAAAACCTGAGAAATCCGTTCGTTATCGTTGTTTGTTATCGAATCGCCTTAAAGCCAGATCGTCACATTAGCCGCTCTTCTCTCTGAAACGGTTGTACTTATCGACTGCAAAGCTATGTCGCGTGCTGCGATATGCGGAGACACTAAAAGCACCATAGTAGAACACAGATGAAGCTTCTAAGATGATGTAATAGTCAGTAAGATGTAGTACAATTCAAGTTTTAGGTATCGATTATTGACTTTTTAGCTGTCTTTGGTGCCTTGGACATGAGTTAGGACCTTAAGATTCTGCATGAAAGGAGGTCTAGCAGCCGAGTTGTACGGGAGAATGTGAAAAGTGTTCATATGTAGTAAAAACCTGAGAAATCCGTCCGTTTTCGTCATTTGTTATCGAATCGACCTAAAGCCAGATCGTCACATTGGCCGCTCTTCTCTCTGAAACGGTTGTACTTATCTTCTGCAAAGCTATGTCGCGTGCTGCGGTATGTGGAGACACTAAAAGCACCATAGTAGAACACAGATGAAGCTTCTAAGTTGATGTAATAGCCAGTAAGAAGTAGTACAATTCAAGTTTTAGGTATCGATTATTCACTTTTTAGCTGGCTTTGGTGCCTTGGACATGAGCTAGGACTTTAAGATTGTGCATGAAAGGAGGACTAGCTGCCGAGCTGCATGGGAGAATGTGAAAAGTGTTCATATGTAGTAAAAACCTGATAAATCCGTCCGTTGTCGTCATTTGTTATCGAATCGACTTAAAGCCAGATCGTCACATTGGCCGCTCTTCTCTCTGAAACGGTTGTACTTACCGTCTGCAAAGCTATGTCGCGTGCTGCGGTATGCGGAGACACTAAAAGCATCATAGTAGAACACAGATGAAGCTTCTAAGTTGATGTAATAGCCAGTAAGAAGTAGTACAATTCAAGTTTTAGGTATCGATTATTGACTTTTTAGGTGGCTTTGGTGCCTTGGACATGAGCTAGGACCTTAAGATTCTGCATGAAAGGAGGACTAGCAGCCGAGTTGCAGGGGAGAATGTAAAAAGTGTTCATATGTAGTAAAAACCTGAGAAATCCGTTCGTTATCGTCATTTGTTATCGAATCGACTTAAAGCCAGATCGTCACATTAGCCGCTCTTCTCTCTGAAACGGTTGTACTTATCGACTGCAAAGCTATGTCGCGTGCTGCGGTATGCGGAGACACTAAAAGCACAATAGTAGAACACAGATGAAGCTTCTAAGATGATGTAATAGTCAGTAAGAAGTAGTACAATTCAAGTTTTAAGTATCGATATTTGACTTTTTAGCTGGCTTTGGTACCTTGGACATGAGATAGGACCTTATGATTCTGCATGAAAGGAGGACTTGCAACCGAGTTGCACGGGAGAATGTGAAAAGTGTTCATATGTAGTAAAAACCTAAGAAATCCGTCCGTTTCCGCCATTTGTTATCGAATCGACTTAAAGCCAGATCGTCACATTGGCCGCTCTTCTCTCTGAAACGGTTGTACGTATCGTCTGCAAAGCCATGTCGCGTGCTGCGGTATGTGGAGACACTAAAAGCACCATAGTAGAACACAGATGAAGCTTCTAAGTTGATGTAATAGCCAGTAAGAAGTAGTACAATTCAAGTTTTAGGTATCGATTATTGACTTTTTAGGTGGCTTTGGTGCCTTGGACATGAGCTAGGACCTTAAGATTCTGCATGAAAGGAGGACTAGCAGCCGAGTTGCAGGGGAGAATGTAAAAAGTGTTCATATGTAGTAAAAACCTGAGAAATCCGTTCGTTATCGTCATTTGTTATCGAATCGACTTAAAGCCAGATCGTCACATTAGCCGCTCTTCTCTCTGAAACGCT
Source organism: Schistocerca gregaria (assembly GCF_023897955.1). Lineage (NCBI taxonomy): Eukaryota > Metazoa > Arthropoda > Insecta > Orthoptera > Acrididae > Schistocerca > Schistocerca gregaria. The sequence goes on from NW_026062543.1 coordinate 2,781, forward strand.
TGTACTTATCGACTGCAAAGCTATGTCGCGTGCTGCGGTATGCGGAGACACTAAATGCACCATAGTAGAACACAGATGAAGCTTCTAAGATGATGTAATAGTCAGTAAGAAGTAGTACAATTCAAGTTTTAAGTATCGATTATTGACTTTTTAGCTGGCTTTGGTACCTTGGACATGAGCTAGGACCTTATGATTCTGCATGAAAGGAGGACTAGCAGTCCAGTTGCATGGGAGAATGTGAAAAGTGTTCATATGTAGTAAAAACCTAAGAAATCCGTCCGTTTCCGCCATTTGTTATCGAATCGACTTAAAGCCAGATCGTCACATTGGCCGCTCTTCTCTCTGAAACGGTTGTACGTATCGTCTGCAAAGCTATGTCGCGTGCTGCGGTATGTGGAGACACTAAAAGCACCATAGTAGAACACAGATGAAGCTTCTAAGCTGATGTAATAGCCAGTAAGAAGTAGTACAATTCATGTTATAGGTATCGATTATTGACTTCTTAGCTTGCTTTGGTGACTTGAACATGAGCTAGGACCTTAAGATTCTGCATGAAAGGAGGACTAGCAGCCGAGTTGCAGGGGAGAATGTAAAAAGTGTTTATATGTATTAAAAACCTGAGAAATCCGTTCGTTATCGTTGTTTGTTATCGAATCGCCTTAAAGCCAAATCGTCACATTAGCCGCTCTTCTCTCTGAAACGGTTGTACTTATCGACTGCAAAGCTATGTCGCGTGCTGCGATATGCGGAGACACTAAAAGCACCATAGTAGAACACAGATGAAGCTTCTAAGATGATGTAATAGTCAGTAAGATGTAGTATAATTCAAGTTTTAGGTATCGATTATTGACTTTTTAGCTGTCTTTGGTGCCTTGGACATGAGTTAGGACCTTAAGATTCTGCATGAATGGAGGTCTAGCAGCCGAGTTGTACGGGAGAATGTGAAAAGTGTTCATATGTAGTAAAAACCTGAGAAATCCGTCCGTTTTCGTCATTTGTTATCGAATCGACCTAAAGCCAGATCGTCACATTGGCCGCTCTTCTCTCTGAAACGGTTGTACTTATTGTCTGCACAGCTATGTCGCGTGCTGCGGTATGCGGAGACACTAAAAGCACCATAGTAGAACACAGATGAAGCTTCTAAGTTGATGTAATAGCCAGTAAGAAGTAGTACAATTCAAGTTTTAGGTATCGATTATTCACTTTTTAGCTGGCTTTGGTGCCTTGGACATGAGCTAGGACTTTAAGATTGTGCATGAAAGGAGGACTAGCTGCCGAGCTGCATGGGAGAATGTGAAAAGTGTTCATATGTAGTAAAAACCTGATAAATCCGTCCGTTGTCGTCATTTGTTATCGAATCGACTTAAAGCCAGATCGTCACATTGGCCGCTCTTCTCTCTGAAACGGTTGTACTTACCGTCTGCAAAGCTATGTCGCGTGCTGCGGTATGCGGAGACACTAAAAGCATCATAGTAGAACACAGATGAAGCTTCTAAGTTGATGTAATAGCCAGTAAGAAGTAGTACAATTCAAGTTTTAGGTATCGATTATTGACTTTTTAGGTGGCTTTGGTGCCTTGGACATGAGCTAGGACCTTAAGATTCTGCATGAAAGGAGGACTAGCAGCCGAGTTGCAGGGGAGAATGTAAAAAGTGTTCATATGCAGTAAAAACCTGAGAAATCCGTTCGTTATCGTCATTTGTTATCGAATCGACTTAAAGCCAGATCGTCACATTAGCCGCTCTTCTCTCTGAAACGGTTGTACTTATCGACTGCAAAGCTATGTCGCGTGCTGCGGTATGCGGAGACACTAAAAGCACAATAGTAGAACACAGATGAAGCTTCTAAGATGATGTAATAGTCAGTAAGAAGTAGTACAATTCAAGTTTTAAGTATCGATATTTGACTTTTTAGCTGGCTTTGGTACCTTGGACATGAGCTAGGACCTTATGATTCTGCATGAAAGGAGGACTAGCAGCCGAGTTGCACGGGAGAATGTGAAAAGTGTTCATATGTAGTAAAAACCTAAGAAATCCGTCCGTTTCCGCCATTTGTTATCGAATCGACTTAGAGCCAGATCGTCACATTGGCCGCTCTTCTCTCTGAAACGGTTGTACGTATCGTCTGCAAAGCTATGTCGCGTGCTGCGGTATGTGGAGACACTAAAAGCACCATAGTAGAACACAGATGAAGCTTCTAAGCTGATGTAATAGCCAGTAAGAAGTAGTACAATTCATGTTATAGGTATCGATTATTGACTTCTTAGCTTGCTTTGGTGACTTGAACATGAGCTAGGACCTTAAGATTCTGCATGAAAGGAGGACTAGCAGCCGAGTTGCACTGGAGAATGTGGAAAATGTTCATATGTAGTAAAAACCTGAGAAATCCTTACGTTTTCGTCATTTGTTATCGAATTGACTTAAAGCCAGATCGTCACATTGGCCGCTCTTCTCTCTGAAACGGTTGTACTTATCGTCTGCAAAGCTATGTCTCGAGCTGCGGTATGCGGAGACACTAAAAGCACCATAGTAGAACACAGATGAAGCCTCTAAGTTGATGTAATAGCCAGTAAGAAGTAGTACAATTCAAGTTTTAGGTATCGATTATTGACTTTTTAGCTGGCTTTGGTGTCTTGGACTTGAGCTAGGGCCTTAAGATTCTGCAAGAAAGGAGGACTAGCTGCCGAGTTGCGAGGGAGAAAGTGAAAAGTGTTCATATGTAGTAAAAACCTGAGAAATCCGTACGTTTTCGTCATTTGTTATCGAATCGACTTAAAGCCAGATCGTCACATTGGCTGCTATTCTCTCTGAAACGGTTGTACTTATCTTCTGCAAAGCTATGTCGCGTGCTGCGGTATGTGGAGACACTAAGAGCACCATAGTAGAACACAGATGAAGCTTCTACGTTGATGTAATAGCCAGTAAGACGTAGTACAATTCAAGTGTTAGGTATCGATTATTCACTTTTTAGCTGGCTTTGGTGCCTTGGACATGAGCTAGGACTTTAAGATTGTGCATGAAAGGAGGACTAGCAGCCGAGTTGCACGGGAGAATGTGAAAAGTGTTCATATGTAGTAAAAACCTGAGAAATCCGTCCGTTTTCGTCATTTGTTATCGAATCGACTTAAAGCCAGATCGTCACATTGGCCGCTCTTCTCTCTGAAACGGTTGTACTTACCATCTGCAAAGCTATGTCGCGTGCTGCGGTATGCGGAGACACTAAAAGCACCATAGTAGAACACAGATGAAGCTTCTAAGATGATGTAATTGTCAGTAAGAAGTAGTACAATTCAAGTTTTAAGTATCGATTATTGACTTTTTAGCTGGCTTTGGTGCCTTGGACATGAGCTAGGACTTTAAGATTGTGCATGAAAGGTGGACTAGCAGCCGAGTTGCACGGGAGAATGTGAAAAGTGTTCATATGTAGTAAAAACCTAAGAAATCCGTCCGTTGTCGTCATTTGTTATCGAATCGACTTAAAGCCAGATCGTCACATTGGCCGCTCTTCTCTCTGAAACGGTTGTACGTATCGTCTGCAAAGCTATGTCGCGTGCTGCGATATGCGGAGACACTAAAAGCACCATAGTAGAACACAGATGAAGCTTCTAAGATGATGTAATAGTCAGTAAGATGTAGTACAATTCAAGTTTTAGGTATCGATTATTGACTTTTTAGCTGTCTTTGGTGCCTTGGACATGAGTTAGGACCTTAAGATTCTGCATGAAAGGAGGTCTAGCAGCCGAGTTGTACGGGAGAATGTGAAAAGTGTTCATATGTAGTAAAAACCTGAGAAATCCGTCCGTTTTCGTCATTTGTTATCGAATCGACCTAAAGCCAGATCGTCACATTGGCCGCTCTTCTCTCTGAAACGGTTGTACTTATCTTCTGCAAAGCTATGTCGCGTGCTGCGGTATGTGGAGACACTAAAAGCACCATAGTAGAACACAGATGAAGCTTCTAAGTTGATGTAATAGCCAGTAAGAAGTAGTACAATTCAAGTTTTAGGTATCGATTATTCACTTTTTGCTGGCTTTGGTGCCTTGGACATGAGCTAGGACTTTAAGATTGTGCATGAAAGGAGGACTAGCTTCCGAGCTGCACGGGAGAATGTGAAAAGTGTTCATATGTAGTAAAAACCTGATAAATCCGTCCGTTGTCGTCATTTGTTATCGAATCGACTTAAAGCCAGATCGTCACATTGGCCGCTCTTCTCTCTGAAACGGTTGTACTTACCGTCTGCAAAGCTATGTCGCGTGCTGCGGTATGCGGAGACACTAAAAGCATCATAGTAGAACACAGATGAAGCTTCTAAGTTGATGTAATAGCCAGTAAGAAGTAGTACAATTCAAGTTTTAGGTATCGATTATTGACTTTTTAGGTGGCTTTGGTGCCTTGGACATGAGCTAGGACCTTAAGATTCTGCATGAAAGGAGGACTAGCAGCCGAGTTGCAGGGGAGAATGTAAAAAGTGTTCATATGTAGTAAAAACCTGAGAAATCCGTTCGTTATCGTCATTTGTTATCGAATCGACTTAAAGCCAGATCGTCACATTAGCCGCTCTTCTCTCTGAAACGGTTGTACTTATCGACTGCAAAGCCATGTCGCGTGCTGCGGTATGCGGAGACACTAAAAGCACAATAGTAGAACACAGATGAAGCTTCTAAGATGATGTAATAGTCAGTAAGAAGTAGTACAATTCAAGTTTTAAGTATCGATATTTGACTTTTTAGCTGGCTTTGGTACCTTGGACATGAGCTAGGACCTTATGATTCTGCATGAAAGGAGGACTAGCAGCCGAGTTGCACGGGAGAATGTGAAAAGTGTTCATATGTAGTAAAAACCTAAGAAATCCGTCCGTTTCCGCCATTTGTTATCGAATCGACTTAAAGCCAGATCGTCACATTGGCCGCTCTTCTCTCTGAAACGGTTGTACGTATCGTCTGCAAAGCTATGTCGCGTGCTGCGGTATGTGGAGACACTAAAAGCACCATAGTAGAACACAGATGAAGCTTCTAAGCTGATGTAATAGCCAGTAAGAAGTAGTACAATTCATGTTATAGGTATCGATTATTGACTTCTTAGCTTGCTTTGGTGACTTGAACATGAGCTAGGACCTTAAGATTCTGCATGAAAGGAGGACTAGCAGCCGAGTTGCACTGGAGAATGTGGAAAATGTTCATATGTAGTAAAAACCTGAGAAATCCTTACGTTTTCGTCATTTGTTATCGAATTGACTTAAAGCCAGATCGTCACATTGGCCGCTCTTCTCTCTGAAACGGTTGTACTTATCGTCTGCAAAGCTATGTCGCGTGCTGCGGTATGCGGAGACACTAAAAGCACCATAGTAGAACACAGATGAAGCCTCTAAGTTGATGTAATAGCCAGTAAGAAGTAGTACAATTCAAGTTTTAGGTATCGATTATTGACTTTTTAGCTGGCTTTGGTGTCTTGGACATGAGCTAGGGCCTTAAGATTCTGCAAGAAAGGAGGACTAGCAGCCGAGTTGCGAGGGAGAAAGTGAAAAGTGTTCATATGTAGTAAAAACCTGAGAAATCCGTACGTTTTCGTCATTTGTTATCGAATCGACTTAAAGCCAGATCGTCACATTGGCTGCTCTTCTCTCTGAAACGGTTGTACTTATCTTCTGCAAAGCTATGTCGCGTGCTGCGGTATGTGGAGACACTAAAAGCACCATAGTAGAACACAGATGAAGCTTCTACGTTGATGTAATAGCCAGTAAGACGTAGTACAATTCAAGTGTTAGGTATCGATTATTCACTTTTTAGCTGGCTTTGGTGCCTTGGACATGAGCTAGGACTTTAAGATTGTGCATGAAAGGAGGACTAGCAGCCGAGTTGCACGGGAGAATGTGAAAAGTGTTCATATGTAGTAAAAACCTGAGAAATCCGTCCGTTTTCGTCATTTGTTATCGAATCGACTTAAAGCCAGATCGTCACATTGGCCGCTCTTCTCTGTGAAACGGTTGTACTTACCGTCTGCAAAGCTATGTCGCGTGCTGCGGTATGCGGAGACACTAAAAGCACCATAGTAGAACACAGATGAAGCTTCTAAGATGATGTAATAGTCAGTAAGAAGTAGTACAATTCAAGTTTTAAGTATCGATTATTGACTTTTTAGCTGGCTTTGGTGCCTTGGACATGAGCTAGGACTTTAAGATTGTGCATGAAAGGAGGACTAGCAGCCGAGTTGCACGGGAGAATGTGAAAAGTGTTCATATGTAGTAAAAACCTGATAAATCCGTCCGTTTTCGTCATTTGTTATCGAATCGACTTAAAGCCAGATCGTCACATTGGTCGCTCTTCTCTCTGAAACGGTTGTACTTACCGTCTGCAAAGCTATGTCGCGTGCTGCGGTATGCGGAGACACTAAAAGCATCATAGTAGAACACAGATGAAGCTTCTAAGATGATGTAATAGCCAGTAAGAAGTAGTACAATTCAAGTTTTAGGTATCGATTATTGACTTTTTAGGTGGCTTTGGTGCCTTGTACATGAGCTAGGACCTTAAGATTCTGCATGAAAGGAGGACTAGCAGCCGAGTTGCAGGGGAGAATGTAAAAAGTGTTCATATGTAGTAAAAACCTGAGAAATCCGTTCGTTATCGTCATTTGTAATCGAATCGACTTAAAGCCAGATCGTCACATTAGCCGATCTTCTCTCTGAAACGGTTGTACTTATGACTGCAAAGCTATGTCGCGTGCTGCGGTATGCGGAGACACTAAATGCACCATAGTAGAACACAGATGAAGCTTCTAAGATGATGTAATAGTCAGTAAGAAGTAGTACAATTCAAGTTTTAAGTATCGATTATTGACTTTTTAGCTGGCTTTGGTACCTTGGACATGAGCTAGGACCTTATGATTCTGCATGAAAGGAGGACTAGCAGTCCAGTTGCATGGGGGAATGTGAAAAGTGTTCATATGTAGTAAAAACCTAAGAAATCCGTCCGTTGTCGTCATTTGTTATCGAATCGACTTAAAGCCAGATCGTCACATTGGCCGCTCTTCTCTCTGAAACGGTTGTACGTATCGTCTGCAAAGCTATGTCGCGTGCTGCGATATGCGGAGACACTAAAAGCACCATAGTAGAACACAGATGAAGCTTCTAAGATGATGTAATAGTCAGTAAGATGTAGTACAATTCAAGTTTTAGGTATCGATTATTGACTTTTTAGCTGTCTTTGGTGCCTTGGACATGATTTAGGACCTTAGGATTCTGCATGAAAGGAGGTCTAGCAGCCGAGTTGTACGGGAGAATGTGGAAAGTGTTCATATGTAGTAAAAACCTGAGAAATCCGTCCGTTTTCGTCATTTGTTATCGAATCGACCTAAAGCCAGATCGTCACATTGGCCGCTCTTCTCTCTGAAACGGTTGTACTTATCTTCTGCAAAGCTATGTCGCGTGCTGCGGTATGTGGAGACACTAAAAGCACCATAGTAGAACACAGATGAAGCTTCTAAGTTGATGTAATAGCCAGTAAGAAGTAGTACAATTCAAGTTTTAGGTATCGATTATTCACGTTTTAGCTGGCTTTGGTGCCTTGGACATGAGCTAGGACTTTAAGATTGTGCATGAAAGGAGGACTAGCTGCCGAGTTGCACGGGAGAATGTGAAAAGTGTTCATATGTAGTAAAAACCTGATAAATCCGTCCGTTGTCGTCATTTGTTATCGAATCGACTTAAAGCCAGATCGTCATATTGGCCGCTTTTCTCTCTTTGACGGTTACATTTATCGTCTGCAAAGCTATGTCGCGTGCTGCGGTATGCGGAGACACTAAAAGCACCATAGTAGAACACAGAAGAAGCTTCTAAGTTGAAGTAATAGACAGTAAGATATAGTACAATTCAAGTTTTAGTTATTGATTATTCACTTTTTAGCCGGATTTGGTGGCTTGGACATGAGGTGGAACCTTAAGATTTTGCATGAAAGGAGGACTAGCAGCCGCGTTGCACGGAAGAATGTGAAAAGTGTTCATATGTAGTAAAAACCTGAGAAATCCGTCGTTTATCGTCATTTGTTATCGAATCGACTTAAAGCCAGATCGTCACATTGGCCGCTTTTCTCTCTGAGACGGTTACATTTATCGTCTGCAAAGCTATGTCGCGTGCTGCGGTATGCGGAGACACTAAAAGCACCTTAGTAGAACTTAGAAGAAGCTTCTAAGTTTAAGTAATAGCCAGTAAGAAGTAGTAAAATTCAAGTTTTAGTTGTTGATTATTCACTTTTTAGCCGGCTTTGGTGGCTTGGACATGACCTAGGACCTTAAGATTTTGCATAAAAGGAGGACTAGCAGCTGCGTTGCATGGGAGAATGTGAAAAGTGTTCATTTGTAGTAAAAACCTGAGAAATCCGTCCGTTTTCGTCATTTGTTATCGAATCGACTTAAAGCCTGAACGTCACTTTGGCCGCTTTTCTCTCTGAGACGGTTACATTTATCGTCTGCAAAGCTATGTCGCGTGTTGCGGTATGCGAAGACACTAAAAGCACCATAGTAGAACTCAGAAGAAGCTTCTAAGTTGAAGCAATAGCCAGTAAGAAGTAGTACAATTCAAGTTTTAATTATCGATTATTCACTTTTTAGCCGGCTTTGGTGGCTTGGATATGACCTAGGACATTAAGATTTTGCACGAAAGAAGGACTAGCAGCCGCGTTGCACGGGAGAATGTGAAAAGTGTTAATATGTAGTAAAAACCTGAGAAATCCGCCCGTTTTCGTCATTTGTTATCGAATCGACTTATAGCCAGATCGTCACATTGGCCGCATTTCTCTCTGAGACGGTTACATTTATCGTCTGCAAAGCTATGTCGCGTCCTGCGGTATGCGGAGACACTAAAAGCACCATAGTAGAACTCAGAAGAAGCTTCTAAGTTGAAGTAATAGCCAGTAAGAAGTAGAACAATTCAAGTTTTAATTATCGATTATTCACTTTTTAGCCGGCTTTGGTGGCTTGGATATGACCTAGGACATTAAGATTTTGCACGAAAGGAGGACTAGCAGGCGCGTTGCACGGGAGAATGTGAAAAGTGTTCATATGTAGTAAAAACCTGACAAATCCGTCCGTTTTCATCATTTGTTATCGAATCGACTTAAAGCCAGATCGTCATATTGGCCGCTTTTCTCTCTTAGAAGGTTACATTTATCGTCTGCAAAGCTATGTCGCGTGCTGCGGTGTGCGGAGACACTAAAAGTACCATAGTAGAACACAGAAGAAGCTTCTAAGTTGAAGTAATAGACAGTAAGATGTAGTACAATTCAAGTTTTTTAGTTATTGATTATTCACTTTTTAGCCTTATTTGGTGGCTTGGACGAGACCTAGGAACTTAAGATTTTGCATGAAAGGAGGACTAGCAGCCGCGTTGCACGGGAGAATGTAAAAAGAGTTCATATGTCGTAAAAACCTGAGAAATCCGTCGTTTATCGTCATTTGTTATCGAATCGACTTAAAGCCAGATCGTCACATTGGCCGCTTTTCTCTCTGAGACGGTTACATTTATCGTCTGCAAAGCTATGTCGCGTGCAGAGGTATACGGAGACACTAAAAGCACCATAGTAGAACACAGAAGAAGCTTCTAAGTTGAAGCAATAGCCAGTAAGAAGTAGAACAATTCAAGTTTTAGTTGTCGATTATTCAGCTTTTGGCCGGCTTTGGTGGCTTGGTCATGACCTAGGACCTTAAAATTTTGCATGAAAGGAGGACTAGCAGCCTCGTTGCACGGGAGAATGTGAATAGTGTTCATATGTAGTAAAAACCTGAGAAATCCACGGTTACATTTAAGCTATGTCGCGTGCTACGGTATGCGGAGACACTAAAAGCACCATAGTAGAACACAGAACAAACTTCTAAGTTGAAGTGATAGCCAGTAAGAAGTAGTACATTTCAAGTTTTAGTTGTCGATTATTCACTTTTTAGCCGGCTTTGGTGGCTTGGACATGACCTAGGACCTTACGATTTTGCATAAAAGGAGGACTAGCAGCTGCGTTGCATGGGAGAATGTGAAAAGTGTTCATTTGTAGTAAAAACCTGAGAAATCCGTCCGTTTTCGTCATTTATTATCGAATAGACTTAAAGCCAGATCGTCATATTGGCCGCTTTTCTCTCTTAGAAGGTTACATTTATCGTCTGCAAAGCTATGTCGCGTGCTGCGGTGTGCGGAGACACTAAAAGCACCATAGTAGAACACAGAAGAAGCTTCTACGTTGAAGTAATAGACAGTAAGATGTAGTACAATTCAAGTTTTTTAGTTATTGATTATTCACTTTTTAGCCGGATTTGGTGGCTTGGACGAGACCTAGGAACTTAAGATTTTGCATGAAAGGAGGACTAGCAGCCGCGTTGCACGGGAGAATGTAAAAAGAGTTCATATGTCGTAAAAACCTGAGAAATCCGTCGTTTATCGTCATTTGTTATCGAATCGACTTAAAGCCAGATCGTCACATTGGCCGCTTTTCTCTCTGAGACGGTTACATTTATCGTCTGCAAAGCTATGTCGCGTGCACAGGTATACGGAGACACTAAAAGCACCATAGTAGAACACAGAAGAAGCTTCTAAGTTGAAGCAATAGCCAGTAAGAAGTAGAACAATTCAAGTTTTAGTTGTCGATTATTCAGCTTTTGGCCGGCTTTGGTGGCTTGGACATGACCTAGGACCTTAAAATTTTGCATGAAAGGAGGACTAGCAGCCTCGTTGCACGGGAGAATGTGAATAGTGTTCATATGTAGTAAAAACCTGAGAAATCCGCCCGTTTTCGTCATTTGTTATCGAATCGACTTATAGCCAGATCGTCACATTGGCCGCATTTCTCTCTGAGACGGTTAAATTTATCGTCTGCAAAGCTATGTCGCGTGCTGCGGTATGCGGAGACACTAAAAGCACCATAGTAGAACACAGAACAAACTTCTAAGTTGAAGTGATAGCCAGTAAGAAGTAGTACAATTCAAGTTTTAGGTATCGATTATTCACTTTTTAGCTGGCTTTGGTGCCTTGGACATGAGCTAGGACTTTAAGATTGTGCATGAAAGGAGGACTAACTGCCGAGTTGCACGGGAGAATGTGAAAAGTGTTCATATGTAGTAAAAACCTGATAAATCCGTCCGTTGTCGTCATTTGTTATCGAATCGACTTAAAGCCAGATCGTCACATTGGCCGCTCTTCTCTCTGAAACGGTTGTACTTATCGTCTGCAAAGCTATGTCGAGTGCTGCGGCATGCGGAGACACTAAAAGCACCATAGTAGAACACAGATGAAGCTTCTAAGTTGATGTAATAGCCAGTAAGAAGTAGTACAATTCAAGTTTTAGGTATCGATTGTTGACTTTTTACCCTTCTTTGGTGCCTTGGGCATGAGCTAGGAACTTAAGATTTTACATGATAGGAGGTCTAGCAGCCGCGTTGCACGTGAGAATGTGAAAAGTGTTCATATGTAGTAAAAACCTGAGAAATCCGTCCGTTTTCCTCATTTGTTATCGAATCGACTTAAAGCCAGATCGTCACGTTGGGCGCTCTACTCGCTAAAACGGTTGTACTTATCGTCTGCAAAGCTATGTCGCGTGCTGCGGTATGCGGAGACACTAAAAGCACCATAGTAGAACACACATGAAGCTTCTAAGTTGATCTAATAGCCAGTAAGAAGTAGTAAAATTCAAGTTTTAGGCATCGATTATTGACTTTTTAGCTGTCTTTGGTGCCTTGGACATGAGCTACGACCTTAAGATTCTTCATTAATGGAGGACTAGCAGACGAGTTGCACGGGAGAATGTGAAAAGTGTTCATATGTAAAAAAAGCCTGAGAAATCCGTCCGTGTTCGACATTTGTTATCGAATCGACTTAAAGCCAGATCGTCACATTGGCCGCTCTTCTCTCTGAAACGGTTGTACTTATTGTCTGCAAAGCTATGTCGAGCGCTGCTGTATGTGGAGACACTAAAAGCACCATAGTAGAACACAGATGAAGCTTCTAAGTTGATGTAATAGCCAGTAAGAAGTAGTACAATTCAAGTTTTAGGTATCGATTATTCACTTTTTAGCTGGCTTTGGTGCCTTGGACATGAGCTAGGACTTTAAGATTGTGCATGAAAGGAGGACTAGCTGCCGAGTTGCACGGGAGAATGTGAAAAGTGTTCATATGTAGTAAAAACCTGATAAATCCGTCCGTTGTCGTCATTTGTTATCGAATCGACTTAAAGCCAGATCGTCACATTGGCCGCTCTTCTCTCTGAAACGGTTGTACTTATCGTCTGCAAAGCTATGTCGAGTGCTGCGGCATGCGGAGACACTAAACGCACCATAGTAGAACACAGATGAAGCTTCTAAGTTGATGTAATAGCCAGTAAGAAGTAGTACAATTCAAGTTTTAGGTATCGATTGTTGACTTTTTACCCTTCTTTGGTGCCTTGGGCATGAGCTAGGAACTTAAGATTTTACATGATAGGAGGTCTAGCAGCCGCGTTGCACGTGAGAATGTGAAAAGTGTTCATATGTAGTAAAAACCTGAGAAATCCGTCCGTTTTCCTCATTTGTTATCGAATCGACTTAAAGCCAGATCGTCACGTTGGGCGCTCTACTCTCTAAAACGGTGGTACTTATCGTCTGCAAAGCTATGTCGCGTGCTGCGGTATGCGGAGACACTAAAAGCACCATAGTAGAACACACATGAAGCTTCTAAGTTGATCTAATAGCCAGTAAGAAGTAGTAAATTTCAAGTTTTAGGTATCGATTATTGACTTTTTAGCTGTCTTTGGTGCCTTGGACATGAGCTAGGACCTTAAGATTCTTCATTAATGGAGGACTAGCAGACGAGTTGCACGGGAGAATGTGAAAAGTGTTCATATGTAAAAAAAGCCTGAGAAATCCGTCCGTGTTCGACATTTGTTATCGAATCGACTTAAAGCCAGATCGTCACATTGGCCGCTCTTCTCTCTGAAACGGTTGTACTTATTGTCTGCAAAGCTATGTCGAGCGCTGCTGTATGCGGAGACACTAATAGCACCATAGTAGAACACAGATGAAGCTTCTAAGTTGATGTAATAGCCAGTAAGATGTAGTACAATTCAAGTTATAGGTATCGATTATTGACTTTTTAGCTGGCTTTGGTACCTTGTACATGAGCTAGGACCTTATGATTCTGCATGAAAGGAGGACTAGCAGCCCAGTTGCACGGGAGAATGTGAAAAGTGTTCATATGTAGTAAAAACCTGAGAAATCCGTCCGTTGTCGTCATTTGTTATCGAATCGACTTAAAGCCAGATCGTCACATTGGCCGCTCTTCTCTCTGAAACGGTTGTACTTATCTTCTGCAAAGCTATTTCGCGTGCTGCGGTATGTGGAGACACTAAAAGCACCATAGTAGAACACAGATGAAGCTTCTAAGTTGATGTAATAGCCAGTAAGACGTAGTACAGTTCAAGTGTTAGGTATCGATTATTCACTTTTTAGCTGGCTTTGGTGCCTTGGACATGAGCTAGGACTTTAAGATTGTGCATGAAAGGAGGACTAGCAGCCGAGTTGCACGGGAGAATGTGAAAAGTGTTCATATGTAGTAAAAACCTGAGAAATCCGTCCGTTTTCGTCATTTGTTATCGAATCGACTTAAAGCCAGATCGTCACATTGGCCGCTCTTCTCTCTGAAACGGTTGTACTTACCGTCTGCAAAGCTATGTCGCGTGCTGCGGTATGCGGAGACACTAAAAGCACCATAGTAGAACACAGATGAAGCTTCTAAGATGATGTAATAGTCAGTAAGAAGTAGTACAATTCAAGTTTTAAGTATCGATTATTGACTTTTTAGCTGGTTTTGGTGCCTTGGACATGAGCTAGGACTTTAAGATTGTGCATGAAAGGAGGACTAGCAGCCGAGTTGCACGGGAGAATGTGAAAAGTGTTCATATGTAGTAAAAACCTGATAAATCCGTCCGTTTTCGTCATTTGTTATCGAATCGACTTAAAGCCAGATCGTCACATTTGCCGCTCTTCTCTCTGAAACGGTTGTACTTACCGTCTGCAAAGCTATGTCGCGTGCTGCGGTATGCGGAGACACTAAAAGCATCATAGTAGAACATAGATGAAGCTTCTAAGTTGATGTAATAGCCAGTAAGAAGTAGTACAATTCAAGTTTTAGGTATCGATTATTGACTTTTTAGGTGGCTTTGGTGCCTTGGACATGAGCTAGGACCTTAAGATTCTGCATGAAAGGAGGACTAGCAGTCCGGTTGCATGGGAGAATGTGAAAAGTGTTCATATGTAGTAAAAACCTAAGAAATCCGTCCGTTTCCGCCATTTGTTATCGAATCGACTTAAAGCCAGATCGTCACATTGGCCGCTCTTCTCTCTGAAACGGTTGTACGTATCGTCTGCAAAGCAACGTCGCGTGATGCGGTATGTGGAGACACTAAAAGCACCATAGTAGAACACAGATGAAGCTTCTAAGCCTTTGTAATAGCCAGTAAGAAGTAGTACAATTCATGTTATAGGTATCGATTATTGACTTCTTAGCTTGCTTTGGTGACTTGAACATGAGCTAGGACCTTAAGATTTTGCATAAAAGGAGGACTAGCAGCTGCGTTGCATGGGAGAATGTGAAAAGTGTTCATTTGTAGTAAAAACCTGAGAAATCCGTCCGTTTTCGTCATTTGTTATCGAATCGACTTAAAGCCTGAACGTCACTTTGGCCGCTTTTCTCTCTGAGACGGTTACATTTATCGTCTGCAAAGCTATGTCGCGTGTTGCGGTATGCGAAGACACTAAAAGCACCATAGTAGAACTCAGAAGAAGCTTCTAAGTTGAAGCAATAGCCAGTAAGAAGTAGTACAATTCAAGTTTTAATTATCGATTATTCACTTTTTAGCCGGCTTTGGTGGCTTGGATATGACCTAGGACATTAAGATTTTGCACGAAAGAAGGACTAGCAGCCGCGTTGCACGGGAGAATGTGAAAAGTGTTAATATGTAGTAAAAACCTGAGAAATCCGCCCGTTTTCGTCATTTGTTATCGAATCGACTTATAGCCAGATCGTCACATTGGCCGCATTTCTCTCTGAGACGGTTACATTTATCGTCTGCAAAGCTATGTCGCGTGCTGCGGTATGCGGAGACACTAAAAGCACCATAGTAGAACTCAGAAGAAGCTTCTAAGTTGAAGTAATAGCCAGTAAGAAGTAGAACAATTCAAGTTTTAATTATCGATTATTCACTTTTTAGCCGGCTTTGGTGGCTTGGATATGACCTAGGACATTAAGATTTTGCACGAAAGGAGGACTAGCAGGCGCGTTGCACGGGAGAATGTGAAAAGTGTTCATATGTAGTAAAAACCTGACAAATCCGTCCGTTTTCATCATTTGTTATCGAATCGACTTAAAGCCAGATCGTCATATTGGCCGCTTTTCTCTCTTAGAAGGTTACATTTATCGTCTGCAAAGCTATGTCGCGTGCTGCGGTGTGCGGAGACACTAAAAGTACCATAGTAGAACACAGAAGAAGCTTCTAAGTTGAAGTAATAGACAGTAAGATGTAGTACAATTCAAGTTTTTTAGTTATTGATTATTCACTTTTTAGCCTTATTTGGTGGCTTGGACGAGACCTAGGAACTTAAGATTTTGCATGAAAGGAGGACTAGCAGCCGCGTTGCACGGGAGAATGTAAAAAGAGTTCATATGTCGTAAAAACCTGAGAAATCCGTCGTTTATCGTCATTTGTTATCGAATCGACTTAAAGCCAGATCGTCACATTGGCCGCTTTTCTCTCTGAGACGGTTACATTTATCGTCTGCAAAGCTATGTCGCGTGCAGAGGTATACGGAGACACTAAAAGCACCATAGTAGAACACAGAAGAAGCTTCTAAGTTGAAGCAATAGCCAGTAAGAAGTAGAACAATTCAAGTTTTAGTTGTCGATTATTCAGCTTTTGGCCGGCTTTGGTGGCTTGGTCATGACCTAGGACCTTAAAATTTTGCATGAAAGGAGGACTAGCAGCCTCGTTGCACGGGAGAATGTGAATAGTGTTCATATGTAGTAAAAACCTGAGAAATCCACGGTTACATTTAAGCTATGTCGCGTGCTACGGTATGCGGAGACACTAAAAGCACCATAGTAGAACACAGAACAAACTTCTAAGTTGAAGTGATAGCCAGTAAGAAGTAGTACATTTCAAGTTTTAGTTGTCGATTATTCACTTTTTAGCCGGCTTTGGTGGCTTGGACATGACCTAGGACCTTACGATTTTGCATAAAAGGAGGACTAGCAGCTGCGTTGCATGGGAGAATGTGAAAAGTGTTCATTTGTAGTAAAAACCTGAGAAATCCGTCCGTTTTCGTCATTTATTATCGAATAGACTTAAAGCCAGATCGTCATATTGGCCGCTTTTCTCTCTTAGAAGGTTACATTTATCGTCTGCAAAGCTATGTCGCGTGCTGCGGTGTGCGGAGACACTAAAAGCACCATAGTAGAACACAGAAGAAGCTTCTACGTTGAAGTAATAGACAGTAAGATGTAGTACAATTCAAGTTTTTTAGTTATTGATTATTCACTTTTTAGCCGGATTTGGTGGCTTGGACGAGACCTAGGAACTTAAGATTTTGCATGAAAGGAGGACTAGCAGCCGCGTTGCACGGGAGAATGTAAAAAGAGTTCATATGTCGTAAAAACCTGAGAAATCCGTCGTTTATCGTCATTTGTTATCGAATCGACTTAAAGCCAGATCGTCACATTGGCCGCTTTTCTCTCTGAGACGGTTACATTTATCGTCTGCAAAGCTATGTCGCGTGCACAGGTATACGGAGACACTAAAAGCACCATAGTAGAACACAGAAGAAGCTTCTAAGTTGAAGCAATAGCCAGTAAGAAGTAGAACAATTCAAGTTTTAGTTGTCGATTATTCAGCTTTTGGCCGGCTTTGGTGGCTTGGACATGACCTAGGACCTTAAAATTTTGCATGAAAGGAGGACTAGCAGCCTCGTTGCACGGGAGAATGTGAATAGTGTTCATATGTAGTAAAAACCTGAGAAATCCGCCCGTTTTCGTCATTTGTTATCGAATCGACTTATAGCCAGATCGTCACATTGGCCGCATTTCTCTCTGAGACGGTTAAATTTATCGTCTGCAAAGCTATGTCGCGTGCTGCGGTATGCGGAGACACTAAAAGCACCATAGTAGAACACAGAACAAACTTCTAAGTTGAAGTGATAGCCAGTAAGAAGTAGTACAATTCAAGTTTTAGGTATCGATTATTCACTTTTTAGCTGGCTTTGGTGCCTTGGACATGAGCTAGGACTTTAAGATTGTGCATGAAAGGAGGACTAACTGCCGAGTTGCACGGGAGAATGTGAAAAGTGTTCATATGTAGTAAAAACCTGATAAATCCGTCCGTTGTCGTCATTTGTTATCGAATCGACTTAAAGCCAGATCGTCACATTGGCCGCTCTTCTCTCTGAAACGGTTGTACTTATCGTCTGCAAAGCTATGTCGAGTGCTGCGGCATGCGGAGACACTAAAAGCACCATAGTAGAACACAGATGAAGCTTCTAAGTTGATGTAATAGCCAGTAAGAAGTAGTACAATTCAAGTTTTAGGTATCGATTGTTGACTTTTTACCCTTCTTTGGTGCCTTGGGCATGAGCTAGGAACTTAAGATTTTACATGATAGGAGGTCTAGCAGCCGCGTTGCACGTGAGAATGTGAAAAGTGTTCATATGTAGTAAAAACCTGAGAAATCCGTCCGTTTTCCTCATTTGTTATCGAATCGACTTAAAGCCAGATCGTCACGTTGGGCGCTCTACTCGCTAAAACGGTTGTACTTATCGTCTGCAAAGCTATGTCGCGTGCTGCGGTATGCGGAGACACTAAAAGCACCATAGTAGAACACACATGAAGCTTCTAAGTTGATCTAATAGCCAGTAAGAAGTAGTAAAATTCAAGTTTTAGGCATCGATTATTGACTTTTTAGCTGTCTTTGGTGCCTTGGACATGAGCTACGACCTTAAGATTCTTCATTAATGGAGGACTAGCAGACGAGTTGCACGGGAGAATGTGAAAAGTGTTCATATGTAAAAAAAGCCTGAGAAATCCGTCCGTGTTCGACATTTGTTATCGAATCGACTTAAAGCCAGATCGTCACATTGGCCGCTCTTCTCTCTGAAACGGTTGTACTTATTGTCTGCAAAGCTATGTCGAGCGCTGCTGTATGTGGAGACACTAAAAGCACCATAGTAGAACACAGATGAAGCTTCTAAGTTGATGTAATAGCCAGTAAGAAGTAGTACAATTCAAGTTTTAGGTATCGATTATTCACTTTTTAGCTGGCTTTGGTGCCTTGGACATGAGCTAGGACTTTAAGATTGTGCATGAAAGGAGGACTAGCTGCCGAGTTGCACGGGAGAATGTGAAAAGTGTTCATATGTAGTAAAAACCTGATAAATCCGTCCGTTGTCGTCATTTGTTATCGAATCGACTTAAAGCCAGATCGTCACATTGGCCGCTCTTCTCTCTGAAACGGTTGTACTTATCGTCTGCAAAGCTATGTCGAGTGCTGCGGCATGCGGAGACACTAAACGCACCATAGTAGAACACAGATGAAGCTTCTAAGTTGATGTAATAGCCAGTAAGAAGTAGTACAATTCAAGTTTTAGGTATCGATTGTTGACTTTTTACCCTTCTTTGGTGCCTTGGGCATGAGCTAGGAACTTAAGATTTTACATGATAGGAGGTCTAGCAGCCGCGTTGCACGTGAGAATGTGAAAAGTGTTCATATGTAGTAAAAACCTGAGAAATCCGTCCGTTTTCCTCATTTGTTATCGAATCGACTTAAAGCCAGATCGTCACGTTGGGCGCTCTACTCTCTAAAACGGTGGTACTTATCGTCTGCAAAGCTATGTCGCGTGCTGCGGTATGCGGAGACACTAAAAGCACCATAGTAGAACACACATGAAGCTTCTAAGTTGATCTAATAGCCAGTAAGAAGTAGTAAATTTCAAGTTTTAGGTATCGATTATTGACTTTTTAGCTGTCTTTGGTGCCTTGGACATGAGCTAGGACCTTAAGATTCTTCATTAATGGAGGACTAGCAGACGAGTTGCACGGGAGAATGTGAAAAGTGTTCATATGTAAAAAAAGCCTGAGAAATCCGTCCGTGTTCGACATTTGTTATCGAATCGACTTAAAGCCAGATCGTCACATTGGCCGCTCTTCTCTCTGAAACGGTTGTACTTATTGTCTGCAAAGCTATGTCGAGCGCTGCTGTATGCGGAGACACTAATAGCACCATAGTAGAACACAGATGAAGCTTCTAAGTTGATGTAATAGCCAGTAAGATGTAGTACAATTCAAGTTATAGGTATCGATTATTGACTTTTTAGCTGGCTTTGGTACCTTGTACATGAGCTAGGACCTTATGATTCTGCATGAAAGGAGGACTAGCAGCCCAGTTGCACGGGAGAATGTGAAAAGTGTTCATATGTAGTAAAAACCTGAGAAATCCGTCCGTTGTCGTCATTTGTTATCGAATCGACTTAAAGCCAGATCGTCACATTGGCCGCTCTTCTCTCTGAAACGGTTGTACTTATCTTCTGCAAAGCTATTTCGCGTGCTGCGGTATGTGGAGACACTAAAAGCACCATAGTAGAACACAGATGAAGCTTCTAAGTTGATGTAATAGCCAGTAAGACGTAGTACAGTTCAAGTGTTAGGTATCGATTATTCACTTTTTAGCTGGCTTTGGTGCCTTGGACATGAGCTAGGACTTTAAGATTGTGCATGAAAGGAGGACTAGCAGCCGAGTTGCACGGGAGAATGTGAAAAGTGTTCATATGTAGTAAAAACCTGAGAAATCCGTCCGTTTTCGTCATTTGTTATCGAATCGACTTAAAGCCAGATCGTCACATTGGCCGCTCTTCTCTCTGAAACGGTTGTACTTACCGTCTGCAAAGCTATGTCGCGTGCTGCGGTATGCGGAGACACTAAAAGCACCATAGTAGAACACAGATGAAGCTTCTAAGATGATGTAATAGTCAGTAAGAAGTAGTACAATTCAAGTTTTAAGTATCGATTATTGACTTTTTAGCTGGTTTTGGTGCCTTGGACATGAGCTAGGACTTTAAGATTGTGCATGAAAGGAGGACTAGCAGCCGAGTTGCACGGGAGAATGTGAAAAGTGTTCATATGTAGTAAAAACCTGATAAATCCGTCCGTTTTCGTCATTTGTTATCGAATCGACTTAAAGCCAGATCGTCACATTTGCCGCTCTTCTCTCTGAAACGGTTGTACTTACCGTCTGCAAAGCTATGTCGCGTGCTGCGGTATGCGGAGACACTAAAAGCATCATAGTAGAACATAGATGAAGCTTCTAAGTTGATGTAATAGCCAGTAAGAAGTAGTACAATTCAAGTTTTAGGTATCGATTATTGACTTTTTAGGTGGCTTTGGTGCCTTGGACATGAGCTAGGACCTTAAGATTCTGCATGAAAGGAGGACTAGCAGTCCAGTTGCATGGGAGAATGTGAAAAGTGTTCATATGTAGTAAAAACCTAAGAAATCCGTCCGTTTCCGCCATTTGTTATCGAATCGACTTAAAGCCAGATCGTCACATTGGCCGCTCTTCTCTCTGAAACGGTTGTACGTATCGTCTGCAAAGCAACGTCGCGTGATGCGGTATGTGGAGACACTAAAAGCACCATAGTAGAACACAGATGAAGCTTCTAAGCCTTTGTAATAGCCAGTAAGAAGTAGTACAATTCATGTTATAGGTATCGATTATTGACTTCTTAGCTTGCTTTGGTGACTTGAACATGAGCTAGGACCTTAAGATTCTGCATGAAAGGAGGACTAGCAGCCGAGTTGCAGGGGAGAATGTAAAAAGTGTTTATATGTATTAAAAACCTGAGAAATCCGTTCGTTATCGTCATTTGTTATCGAATCGCCTTAAAGCCAGATCGTCACATTAGCCGCTCTTCTCTCTGAAACGGTTGTACTTATCGACTGCAAAGCTATGTCGCGTGCTGCGATATGCGGAGACACTAAAAGCACCATAGTAGAACACAGATGAAGCTTCTAAGATGATGTAATAGTCAGTAAGATGTAGTACAATTCAAGTTTTAGGTATCGATTATTGACTTTTTAGCTGTCTTTGGTGCCTTGGACATGAGTTAGGACCTTAAGATTCTGCATCAAAGGAGGTCTAGCAGCCGAGTTGTACGGGAGAATGTGAAAAGTGTTCATATGTAGTAAAAACCTGAGAAATCCGTCCGTTTTCGTCATTTGTTATCGAATCGACCTAAAGCCAGATCGTCACATTGGCCGCTCTTCTCTCTGAAACGGTTGTACTTATCTTCTGCAAAGCTATGTCGCGTGCTGCGGCATGTGGAGACACTAAAAGCACCATAGTAGAACACACATGAAGCTTCTAAGTTGATCTAATAGCCAGTAAGAAGAAGTACAATTCAAGTTATATGTATCGATTATTGACTTTTTAGCTGGCTTTGGTGCCTTGGACATGAGCTAGGACCTTAAAATTCTGCATGAAATACGACTAACAGCCAAGTTGCACGGAAGAATGTGAAAAGTGTTCATATATAGTAAAAACCTGAGAAATCCGTCCGTTTCGGTCATTTGTTATCGAATCGACTTAAAGCCAGATCGTCACATTGGCCGCTCTTCTCTCTGAAACGGTTGTACTTATCGTCTGCAAAGCTATGTCGAGTGCTGCGGCATGCGGAGACACTAAAAGCACCATAGTAGAACACAGATGAAGCTTCTAAGTTGATGTAATAGCCAGTAAGAAGTAGTACAATTCAAGTTTTAGGTATCGATTGTTGACTTTTTACCCTTCTTTGGTGCCTTGGGCATGAGCTAGGAACTTAAGATTTTACATGATAGAAGGTCTAGCAGCCGCGTTGCACGTGAGAATGTGAAAAGTGTTCATATGTAGTAAAAACCTGAGAAATCCGTCCGTTTTCCTCATTTGTTATCGAATCGACTTAAAGCCAGATCGTCACGTTGGGCGCTCTACTCTCTAAAACGGTTGTACTTATCGTCTGCAAAGCTATGTCGCGTGCTGCGGTATGCGGAGACACTAAAAGCACCATAGTAGAACACACATGAAGCTTCTAAGTTGATCTAATAGCCAGTAAGAAGTAGTAAAATTCAAGTTTTAGGTATCGATTATTGACTTTTTAGCTGTCTTTGGTGCCTTGGACATGAGCTAGGACCTTAAGATTCTTCATTAATGGAGGACTAGCAGACGAGTTGCACGGGAGAATGTGAAAAGTGTTCATATGTAAAAAAAGCCTGAGAAATCCGTCCGTGTTCGACATTTGTTATCGAATCGACTTAAAGCCAGATCGTCACATTGGCCGCTCTTCTCTCTGAAACGGTTGTACTTATTGTCTGCAAAGCTATGTCGAACGCTGCTGTATGCGGAGACACTAATAGCACCATAGTAGAACACAGATGAAGCTTCTAAGTTGATGTAATAGCCAGTAAGAAGTAGTACAATTCAAGTTATAGGTATCGATTATTGACTTTTTAGCTGGCTTTGGTACCTTGTACATGAGCTAGGACCTTATGATTCTGCATGAAAGGAGGACTAGCAGCCCAGTTGCACGGGAGAATGTGAAAAGTGTTCATATGTAGTAAAAACCAAAGAAATCCGTCTGTTTCCGCCATTTGTTATCGAATCGACTTAAAGCCAGATCGTCACATTGGCCGCTCTTCTCTCTGAAACGGTTGTACTTATCGTCTGCAAAGCTATGTCGCGTGCTGCGGTATGCGGAGACACTAAAAGCACCATAGTAGAACACAGATGAAGCTTCTAAGCTGATGCATTAGCCAGTAAGAAGTAGTACAATTCGTGTTATAGGTATCGATTATTGACTTCTTAGCTTGCTTTGGTGACTTGACCATGAGCTAGGACCTTAAGATTCTGCATGAAAGGAGGACTAGCAGCCGAGTTGCACGGGAGAATGTGGAAAATGTTCATATGTAGTAAAAACCTGAGAAATCCTTCCGTTTTCGTCATTTGTTATCGAATTGACTTAAAGCCAGATCGTCACATTGGCCGCTCTTCTCTCTGAAACGGTTGTACTTATCGTATGCAAAGCTATGTCGCGTGCTGCGGTATGCGGAGACACTAAAAGCACCATAGTAGAACACAGATGAAGCTTCAAGTTGATGTAATAGCCAGTAAGAAGTAGTACAATTCAAGTTTTAGGTATCGATTATTGAATTTTTAGCTGTCTTTGGTGCCTTGGACATGAGCTAGGGCCTTAAGATTCTGCATGAAAGGACGACTAGCAGCCGAGTTGCGAGGGAGAAAGTGAAAAGTGTTCATATGTAGTAAAAACCTGAGAAATCCGTCAGTTTCCGCCATATGTTATGGAATCGACTTGAAGCCAGTTCGTCACATTGGCCGCTCTTCTCTCTGAAACGGTTGTACTTATCGTCTGCAAAGCTATGTCGCGTGCTGCGGTATGCGGAGACACTAAAAGCACCATAGTAGAACACAGATGAAGCTTCTAAGCTGATGTAATAGCCAGTGAGAAGTAGTACAAATCATGTTATAAGTATCGATTATTGGCTTCTTAGCTGGCTTTGGTGACTTGAACATGAGCTAGGACCTTAAGATTCTGCATGAAAGGAGGACTGGCAGCCGAGTTGCACGGGAGAATGTGAAAAGTGTTCATATGTAGTAAAAACCTTAAAAATCCGTTCGTTATCGTCATTGTTATCGAATCGACTTAAAGCCAGATCGTCACATTGGCCTCTCTTCTCTCTCAAACGGTTGTACTTATCGACTGCAAAGCTATGTCGCGTGCTGCGGTATGCGGAGACACTAAAAGCACCATAGTAGAACACAGATGAAGCTTCTAAGTTGATGTAATAGTCAGTAAGAAGTAGTACAATTCAAGTTTTTGGTATTGATTATTGACTTTTTTGCTGGCTTTGGTGCCTTGGACATGAGCAAGGACCTTAAGATTCTGCATGAAAGGAGGACTAGCAGCCGAGTTGCACGGGAGAATATGAAAAGTGTTCATATGTAGTAAAAACCAGAGAAATCCGTCCGTGTTCGACATTTGTTATCGAATCGACTTAAAGCCAGATCGTAACATTGGCCGCTCTTCTCTCTTAAACGGTTGTACTTATCGTCTGCAAAGCTATGTCGAGTGCTGCGGCATGCGGAGACACTAAAAGCACCATAGTAGAACACAGATGAAGCTTCTAAGTTGATGTAATAGCCAGTAAGAAGTAGTACAATTCAAGTTTTAGGTATCGATTGTTGACTTCTTACCCTTCTTTGGTGCCTTGGGCATGAGCTAGGAACTTAAGATTTTGCATGATAGGAGGTCTAGCAGCCGCGTTGCACGTGAGAATGTGAAAAGTGTTCATATTTAGTAAAATCCTGAGAAATCCGTCCGTTTTCCTCATTTGTTATCGAATCGACTTAAAGCCAGATCGTCACATTGGGCGCTCTACTCTCTAAAACGGTTGTACTTATCGTCTGCAAAGCTATGTCGCGTGCTGCGGTATGCGGAGCCACTAAAAGCACCATAGTAGAACACAGATGAGGCTTCTAAGTTGATGTAATGGCCAGTAAGAAGTAGTACAATTCAAGTTTTAGGTACCGATTATTGACTTTTAGCTGGCTTTGGTGCCTTGGACATAAGCTAGGACCTTAAAATTCTGCATGAAAGGACGACTAACAGCCAAGTTGCACGGAAGAATGAGAAAAGTGTTCATCTATAGTAAAAACCTGAGAAATACGTCCGTTTTCGTCATTTGTTATCGAATCGACTTAAAGCCAGATCGTCACATTGGCCGCTCTTCTCTCTGAAACGGTTGTACTTACCATCTGCAAAGCTATGTCGCGTGCTGCGGTATGCGGAGACACTAAAAGCACCATAGTAGAACACAGATGAAGCTTCTAAGATGATGTAATAGTCAGTAAGAAGTAGTACAATTCAAGTTTTAAGTATCGATTATTGACTTTTTAGCTGGCTTTGGTGCCTTGGACATGAGCTAGGACTTTAAGATTGTGCATGAAAGGTGGACTAGCAGCCGAGTTGCACGGGAGAATGTGAAAAGTGTTCATATGTAGTAAAAACCTAAGAAATCCGTCCGTTGTCGTCATTTGTTATCGAATCGACTTAAAGCCAGATCGTCACATTGGCCGCTCTTCTCTCTGAAACGGTTGTACGTATCGTCTGCAAAGCTATGTCGCGTGCTGCGATATGCGGAGACACTAAAAGCACCATAGTAGAACACAGATGAAGCTTCTAAGATGATGTAATAGTCAGTAAGATGTAGTACAATTCAAGTTTTAGGTATCGATTATTGACTTTTTAGCTGTCTTTGGTGCCTTGGACATGAGTTAGGACCTTAAGATTCTGCATGAAAGGAGGTCTAGCAGCCGAGTTGTACGGGAGAATGTGAAAAGTGTTCATATGTAGTAAAAACCTGAGAAATCCGTCCGTTTTCGTCATTTGTTATCGAATCGACCTAAAGCCAGATCGTCACATTGGCCGCTCTTCTCTCTGAAACGGTTGTACTTATCTTCTGCAAAGCTATGTCGCGTGCTGCGGTATGTGGAGACACTAAAAGCACCATAGTAGAACACAGATGAAGCTTCTAAGTTGATGTAATAGCCAGTAAGAAGTAGTACAATTCAAGTTTTAGGTATCGATTATTCACTTTTTGCTGGCTTTGGTGCCTTGGACATGAGCTAGGACTTTAAGATTGTGCATGAAAGGAGGACTAGCTTCCGAGCTGCACGGGAGAATGTGAAAAGTGTTCATATGTAGTAAAAACCTGATAAATCCGTCCGTTGTCGTCATTTGTTATCGAATCGACTTAAAGCCAGATCGTCACATTGGCCGCTCTTCTCTCTGAAACGGTTGTACTTACCGTCTGCAAAGCTATGTCGCGTGCTGCGGTATGCGGAGACACTAAAAGCATCATAGTAGAACACAGATGAAGCTTCTAAGTTGATGTAATAGCCAGTAAGAAGTAGTACAATTCAAGTTTTAGGTATCGATTATTGACTTTTTAGGTGGCTTTGGTGCCTTGGACATGAGCTAGGACCTTAAGATTCTGCATGAAAGGAGGACTAGCAGCCGAGTTGCAGGGGAGAATGTAAAAAGTGTTCATATGTAGTAAAAACCTGAGAAATCCGTTCGTTATCGTCATTTGTTATCGAATCGACTTAAAGCCAGATCGTCACATTAGCCGCTCTTCTCTCTGAAACGGTTGTACTTATCGACTGCAAAGCCATGTCGCGTGCTGCGGTATGCGGAGACACTAAAAGCACAATAGTAGAACACAGATGAAGCTTCTAAGATGATGTAATAGTCAGTAAGAAGTAGTACAATTCAAGTTTTAAGTATCGATATTTGACTTTTTAGCTGGCTTTGGTACCTTGGACATGAGCTAGGACCTTATGATTCTGCATGAAAGGAGGACTAGCAGCCGAGTTGCACGGGAGAATGTGAAAAGTGTTCATATGTAGTAAAAACCTAAGAAATCCGTCCGTTTCCGCCATTTGTTATCGAATCGACTTAAAGCCAGATCGTCACATTGGCCGCTCTTCTCTCTGAAACGGTTGTACGTATCGTCTGCAAAGCTATGTCGCGTGCTGCGGTATGTGGAGACACTAAAAGCACCATAGTAGAACACAGATGAAGCTTCTAAGCTGATGTAATAGCCAGTAAGAAGTAGTACAATTCATGTTATAGGTATCGATTATTGACTTCTTAGCTTGCTTTGGTGACTTGAACATGAGCTAGGACCTTAAGATTCTGCATGAAAGGAGGACTAGCAGCCGAGTTGCACTGGAGAATGTGGAAAATGTTCATATGTAGTAAAAACCTGAGAAATCCTTACGTTTTCGTCATTTGTTATCGAATTGACTTAAAGCCAGATCGTCACATTGGCCGCTCTTCTCTCTGAAACGGTTGTACTTATCGTCTGCAAAGCTATGTCGCGTGCTGCGGTATGCGGAGACACTAAAAGCACCATAGTAGAACACAGATGAAGCCTCTAAGTTGATGTAATAGCCAGTAAGAAGTAGTACAATTCAAGTTTTAGGTATCGATTATTGACTTTTTAGCTGGCTTTGGTGTCTTGGACATGAGCTAGGGCCTTAAGATTCTGCAAGAAAGGAGGACTAGCAGCCGAGTTGCGAGGGAGAAAGTGAAAAGTGTTCATATGTAGTAAAAACCTGAGAAATCCGTACGTTTTCGTCATTTGTTATCGAATCGACTTAAAGCCAGATCGTCACATTGGCTGCTCTTCTCTCTGAAACGGTTGTACTTATCTTCTGCAAAGCTATGTCGCGTGCTGCGGTATGTGGAGACACTAAAAGCACCATAGTAGAACACAGATGAAGCTTCTACGTTGATGTAATAGCCAGTAAGACGTAGTACAATTCAAGTGTTAGGTATCGATTATTCACTTTTTAGCTGGCTTTGGTGCCTTGGACATGAGCTAGGACTTTAAGATTGTGCATGAAAGGAGGACTAGCAGCCGAGTTGCACGGGAGAATGTGAAAAGTGTTCATATGTAGTAAAAACCTGAGAAATCCGTCCGTTTTCGTCATTTGTTATCGAATCGACTTAAAGCCAGATCGTCACATTGGCCGCTCTTCTCTGTGAAACGGTTGTACTTACCGTCTGCAAAGCTATGTCGCGTGCTGCGGTATGCGGAGACACTAAAAGCACCATAGTAGAACACAGATGAAGCTTCTAAGATGATGTAATAGTCAGTAAGAAGTAGTACAATTCAAGTTTTAAGTATCGATTATTGACTTTTTAGCTGGCTTTGGTGCCTTGGACATGAGCTAGGACTTTAAGATTGTGCATGAAAGGAGGACTAGCAGCCGAGTTGCACGGGAGAATGTGAAAAGTGTTCATATGTAGTAAAAACCTGATAAATCCGTCCGTTTTCGTCATTTGTTATCGAATCGACTTAAAGCCAGATCGTCACATTGGTCGCTCTTCTCTCTGAAACGGTTGTACTTACCGTCTGCAAAGCTATGTCGCGTGCTGCGGTATGCGGAGACACTAAAAGCATCATAGTAGAACACAGATGAAGCTTCTAAGATGATGTAATAGCCAGTAAGAAGTAGTACAATTCAAGTTTTAGGTATCGATTATTGACTTTTTAGGTGGCTTTGGTGCCTTGTACATGAGCTAGGACCTTAAGATTCTGCATGAAAGGAGGACTAGCAGCCGAGTTGCAGGGGAGAATGTAAAAAGTGTTCATATGTAGTAAAAACCTGAGAAATCCGTTCGTTATCGTCATTTGTAATCGAATCGACTTAAAGCCAGATCGTCACATTAGCCGATCTTCTCTCTGAAACGGTTGTACTTATGACTGCAAAGCTATGTCGCGTGCTGCGGTATGCGGAGACACTAAATGCACCATAGTAGAACACAGATGAAGCTTCTAAGATGATGTAATAGTCAGTAAGAAGTAGTACAATTCAAGTTTTAAGTATCGATTATTGACTTTTTAGCTGGCTTTGGTACCTTGGACATGAGCTAGGACCTTATGATTCTGCATGAAAGGAGGACTAGCAGTCCAGTTGCATGGGGGAATGTGAAAAGTGTTCATATGTAGTAAAAACCTAAGAAATCCGTCCGTTGTCGTCATTTGTTATCGAATCGACTTAAAGCCAGATCGTCACATTGGCCGCTCTTCTCTCTGAAACGGTTGTACGTATCGTCTGCAAAGCTATGTCGCGTGCTGCGATATGCGGAGACACTAAAAGCACCATAGTAGAACACAGATGAAGCTTCTAAGATGATGTAATAGTCAGTAAGATGTAGTACAATTCAAGTTTTAGGTATCGATTATTGACTTTTTAGCTGTCTTTGGTGCCTTGGACATGATTTAGGACCTTAGGATTCTGCATGAAAGGAGGTCTAGCAGCCGAGTTGTACGGGAGAATGTGGAAAGTGTTCATATGTAGTAAAAACCTGAGAAATCCGTCCGTTTTCGTCATTTGTTATCGAATCGACCTAAAGCCAGATCGTCACATTGGCCGCTCTTCTCTCTGAAACGGTTGTACTTATCTTCTGCAAAGCTATGTCGCGTGCTGCGGTATGTGGAGACACTAAAAGCACCATAGTAGAACACAGATGAAGCTTCTAAGTTGATGTAATAGCCAGTAAGAAGTAGTACAATTCAAGTTTTAGGTATCGATTATTCACGTTTTAGCTGGCTTTGGTGCCTTGGACATGAGCTAGGACTTTAAGATTGTGCATGAAAGGAGGACTAGCTGCCGAGTTGCACGGGAGAATGTGAAAAGTGTTCATATGTAGTAAAAACCTGATAAATCCGTCCGTTGTCGTCATTTGTTATCGAATCGACTTAAAGCCAGATCGTCATATTGGCCGCTTTTCTCTCTTTGACGGTTACATTTATCGTCTGCAAAGCTATGTCGCGTGCTGCGGTATGCGGAGACACTAAAAGCACCATAGTAGAACACAGAAGAAGCTTCTAAGTTGAAGTAATAGACAGTAAGATATAGTACAATTCAAGTTTTAGTTATTGATTATTCACTTTTTAGCCGGATTTGGTGGCTTGGACATGAGGTGGAACCTTAAGATTTTGCATGAAAGGAGGACTAGCAGCCGCGTTGCACGGAAGAATGTGAAAAGTGTTCATATGTAGTAAAAACCTGAGAAATCCGTCGTTTATCGTCATTTGTTATCGAATCGACTTAAAGCCAGATCGTCACATTGGCCGCTTTTCTCTCTGAGACGGTTACATTTATCGTCTGCAAAGCTATGTCGCGTGCTGCGGTATGCGGAGACACTAAAAGCACCTTAGTAGAACTTAGAAGAAGCTTCTAAGTTTAAGTAATAGCCAGTAAGAAGTAGTAAAATTCAAGTTTTAGTTGTTGATTATTCACTTTTTAGCCGGCTTTGGTGGCTTGGACATGACCTAGGACCTTAAGATTTTGCATAAAAGGAGGACTAGCAGCTGCGTTGCATGGGAGAATGTGAAAAGTGTTCATTTGTAGTAAAAACCTGAGAAATCCGTCCGTTTTCGTCATTTGTTATCGAATCGACTTAAAGCCTGAACGTCACTTTGGCCGCTTTTCTCTCTGAGACGGTTACATTTATCGTCTGCAAAGCTATGTCGCGTGTTGCGGTATGCGAAGACACTAAAAGCACCATAGTAGAACTCAGAAGAAGCTTCTAAGTTGAAGCAATAGCCAGTAAGAAGTAGTACAATTCAAGTTTTAATTATCGATTATTCACTTTTTAGCCGGCTTTGGTGGCTTGGATATGACCTAGGACATTAAGATTTTGCACGAAAGAAGGACTAGCAGCCGCGTTGCACGGGAGAATGTGAAAAGTGTTAATATGTAGTAAAAACCTGAGAAATCCGCCCGTTTTCGTCATTTGTTATCGAATCGACTTATAGCCAGATCGTCACATTGGCCGCATTTCTCTCTGAGACGGTTACATTTATCGTCTGCAAAGCTATGTCGCGTGCTGCGGTATGCGGAGACACTAAAAGCACCATAGTAGAACTCAGAAGAAGCTTCTAAGTTGAAGTAATAGCCAGTAAGAAGTAGAACAATTCAAGTTTTAATTATCGATTATTCACTTTTTAGCCGGCTTTGGTGGCTTGGATATGACCTAGGACATTAAGATTTTGCACGAAAGGAGGACTAGCAGGCGCGTTGCACGGGAGAATGTGAAAAGTGTTCATATGTAGTAAAAACCTGACAAATCCGTCCGTTTTCATCATTTGTTATCGAATCGACTTAAAGCCAGATCGTCATATTGGCCGCTTTTCTCTCTTAGAAGGTTACATTTATCGTCTGCAAAGCTATGTCGCGTGCTGCGGTGTGCGGAGACACTAAAAGTACCATAGTAGAACACAGAAGAAGCTTCTAAGTTGAAGTAATAGACAGTAAGATGTAGTACAATTCAAGTTTTTTAGTTATTGATTATTCACTTTTTAGCCTTATTTGGTGGCTTGGACGAGACCTAGGAACTTAAGATTTTGCATGAAAGGAGGACTAGCAGCCGCGTTGCACGGGAGAATGTAAAAATAGTTCATATGTCGTAAAAACCTGAGAAATCCGTCGTTTATCGTCATTTGTTATCGAATCGACTTAAAGCCAGATCGTCACATTGGCCGCTTTTCTCTCTGAGACGGTTACATTTATCGTCTGCAAAGCTATGTCGCGTGCAGAGGTATACGGAGACACTAAAAGCACCATAGTAGAACACAGAAGAAGCTTCTAAGTTGAAGCAATAGCCAGTAAGAAGTAGAACAATTCAAGTTTTAGTTGTCGATTATTCAGCTTTTGGCCGGCTTTGGTGGCTTGGTCATGACCTAGGACCTTAAAATTTTGCATGAAAGGAGGACTAGCAGCCTCGTTGCACGGGAGAATGTGAATAGTGTTCATATGTAGTAAAAACCTGAGAAATCCACGGTTACATTTAAGCTATGTCGCGTGCTACGGTATGCGGAGACACTAAAAGCACCATAGTAGAACACAGAACAAACTTCTAAGTTGAAGTGATAGCCAGTAAGAAGTAGTACATTTCAAGTTTTAGTTGTCGATTATTCACTTTTTAGCCGGCTTTGGTGGCTTGGACATGACCTAGGACCTTACGATTTTGCATAAAAGGAGGACTAGCAGCTGCGTTGCATGGGAGAATGTGAAAAGTGTTCATTTGTAGTAAAAACCTGAGAAATCCACGGTTACATTTAAGCTATGTCGCGTGCTACGGTATGCGGAGACACTAAAAGCACCATAGTAGAACACAGAAGAAGCTTCTACGTTGAAGTAATAGACAGTAAGATGTAGTACAATTCAAGTTTTTTAGTTATTGATTATTCACTTTTTAGCCGGATTTGGTGGCTTGGACGAGACCTAGGAACTTAAGATTTTGCATGAAAGGAGGACTAGCAGCCGCGTTGCACGGGAGAATGTAAAAAGAGTTCATATGTCGTAAAAACCTGAGAAATCCGTCGTTTATCGTCATTTGTTATCGAATCGACTTAAAGCCAGATCGTCACATTGGCCGCTTTTCTCTCTGAGACGGTTACATTTATCGTCTGCAAAGCTATGTCGCGTGCACAGGTATACGGAGACACTAAAAGCACCATAGTAGAACACAGAAGAAGCTTCTAAGTTGAAGCAATAGCCAGTAAGAAGTAGAACAATTCAAGTTTTAGTTGTCGATTATTCAGCTTTTGGCCGGCTTTGGTGGCTTGGACATGACCTAGGACCTTAAAATTTTGCATGAAAGGAGGACTAGCAGCCTCGTTGCACGGGAGAATGTGAATAGTGTTCATATGTAGTAAAAACCTGAGAAATCCGCCCGTTTTCGTCATTTGTTATCGAATCGACTTATAGCCAGATCGTCACATTGGCCGCATTTCTCTCTGAGACGGTTAAATTTATCGTCTGCAAAGCTATGTCGCGTGCTGCGGTATGCGGAGACACTAAAAGCACCATAGTAGAACACAGAACAAACTTCTAAGTTGAAGTGATAGCCAGTAAGAAGTAGTACAATTCAAGTTTTAGGTATCGATTATTCACTTTTTAGCTGGCTTTGGTGCCTTGGACATGAGCTAGGACTTTAAGATTGTGCATGAAAGGAGGACTAACTGCCGAGTTGCACGGGAGAATGTGAAAAGTGTTCATATGTAGTAAAAACCTGATAAATCCGTCCGTTGTCGTCATTTGTTATCGAATCGACTTAAAGCCAGATCGTCACATTGGCCGCTCTTCTCTCTGAAACGGTTGTACTTATCGTCTGCAAAGCTATGTCGAGTGCTGCGGCATGCGGAGACACTAAAAGCACCATAGTAGAACACAGATGAAGCTTCTAAGTTGATGTAATAGCCAGTAAGAAGTAGTACAATTCAAGTTTTAGGTATCGATTGTTGACTTTTTACCCTTCTTTGGTGCCTTGGGCATGAGCTAGGAACTTAAGATTTTACATGATAGGAGGTCTAGCAGCCGCGTTGCACGTGAGAATGTGAAAAGTGTTCATATGTAGTAAAAACCTGAGAAATCCGTCCGTTTTCCTCATTTGTTATCGAATCGACTTAAAGCCAGATCGTCACGTTGGGCGCTCTACTCGCTAAAACGGTTGTACTTATCGTCTGCAAAGCTATGTCGCGTGCTGCGGTATGCGGAGACACTAAAAGCACCATAGTAGAACACACATGAAGCTTCTAAGTTGATCTAATAGCCAGTAAGAAGTAGTAAAATTCAAGTTTTAGGCATCGATTATTGACTTTTTAGCTGTCTTTGGTGCCTTGGACATGAGCTACGACCTTAAGATTCTTCATTAATGGAGGACTAGCAGACGAGTTGCACGGGAGAATGTGAAAAGTGTTCATATGTAAAAAAAGCCTGAGAAATCCGTCCGTGTTCGACATTTGTTATCGAATCGACTTAAAGCCAGATCGTCACATTGGCCGCTCTTCTCTCTGAAACGGTTGTACTTATTGTCTGCAAAGCTATGTCGAGCGCTGCTGTATGTGGAGACACTAAAAGCACCATAGTAGAACACAGATGAAGCTTCTAAGTTGATGTAATAGCCAGTAAGAAGTAGTACAATTCAAGTTTTAGGTATCGATTATTCACTTTTTAGCTGGCTTTGGTGCCTTGGACATGAGCTAGGACTTTAAGATTGTGCATGAAAGGAGGACTAGCTGCCGAGTTGCACGGGAGAATGTGAAAAGTGTTCATATGTAGTAAAAACCTGATAAATCCGTCCGTTGTCGTCATTTGTTATCGAATCGACTTAAAGCCAGATCGTCACATTGGCCGCTCTTCTCTCTGAAACGGTTGTACTTATCGTCTGCAAAGCTATGTCGAGTGCTGCGGCATGCGGAGACACTAAACGCACCATAGTAGAACACAGATGAAGCTTCTAAGTTGATGTAATAGCCAGTAAGAAGTAGTACAATTCAAGTTTTAGGTATCGATTGTTGACTTTTTACCCTTCTTTGGTGCCTTGGGCATGAGCTAGGAACTTAAGATTTTACATGATAGGAGGTCTAGCAGCCGCGTTGCACGTGAGAATGTGAAAAGTGTTCATATGTAGTAAAAACCTGAGAAATCCGTCCGTTTTCCTCATTTGTTATCGAATCGACTTAAAGCCAGATCGTCACGTTGGGCGCTCTACTCTCTAAAACGGTGGTACTTATCGTCTGCAAAGCTATGTCGCGTGCTGCGGTATGCGGAGACACTAAAAGCACCATAGTAGAACACACATGAAGCTTCTAAGTTGATCTAATAGCCAGTAAGAAGTAGTAAATTTCAAGTTTTAGGTATCGATTATTGACTTTTTAGCTGTCTTTGGTGCCTTGGACATGAGCTAGGACCTTAAGATTCTTCATTAATGGAGGACTAGCAGACGAGTTGCACGGGAGAATGTGAAAAGTGTTCATATGTAAAAAAAGCCTGAGAAATCCGTCCGTGTTCGACATTTGTTATCGAATCGACTTAAAGCCAGATCGTCACATTGGCCGCTCTTCTCTCTGAAACGGTTGTACTTATTGTCTGCAAAGCTATGTCGAGCGCTGATGTATGCGGAGACACTAATAGCACCATAGTAGAACACAGATGAAGCTTCTAAGTTGATGTAATAGCCAGTAAGATGTAGTACAATTCAAGTTATAGGTATCGATTATTGACTTTTTAGCTGGCTTTGGTACCTTGTACATGAGCTAGGACCTTATGATTCTGCATGAAAGGAGGACTAGCAGCCCAGTTGCACGGGAGAATGTGAAAAGTGTTCATATGTAGTAAAAACCTGAGAAATCCGTCCGTTGTCGTCATTTGTTATCGAATCGACTTAAAGCCAGATCGTCACATTGGCCGCTCTTCTCTCTGAAACGGTTGTACTTATCTTCTGCAAAGCTATTTCGCGTGCTGCGGTATGTGGAGACACTAAAAGCACCATAGTAGAACACAGATGAAGCTTCTAAGTTGATGTAATAGCCAGTAAGACGTAGTACAGTTCAAGTGTTAGGTATCGATTATTCACTTTTTAGCTGGCTTTGGTGCCTTGGACATGAGCTAGGACTTTAAGATTGTGCATGAAAGGAGGACTAGCAGCCGAGTTGCACGGGAGAATGTGAAAAGTGTTCATATGTAGTAAAAACCTGAGAAATCCGTCCGTTTTCGTCATTTGTTATCGAATCGACTTAAAGCCAGATCGTCACATTGGCCGCTCTTCTCTCTGAAACGGTTGTACTTACCGTCTGCAAAGCTATGTCGCGTGCTGCGGTATGCGGAGACACTAAAAGCACCATAGTAGAACACAGATGAAGCTTCTAAGATGATGTAATAGTCAGTAAGAAGTAGTACAATTCAAGTTTTAAGTATCGATTATTGACTTTTTAGCTGGTTTTGGTGCCTTGGACATGAGCTAGGACTTTAAGATTGTGCATGAAAGGAGGACTAGCAGCCGAGTTGCACGGGAGAATGTGAAAAGTGTTCATATGTAGTAAAAACCTGATAAATCCGTCCGTTTTCGTCATTTGTTATCGAATCGACTTAAAGCCAGATCGTCACATTTGCCGCTCTTCTCTCTGAAACGGTTGTACTTACCGTCTGCAAAGCTATGTCGCGTGCTGCGGTATGCGGAGACACTAAAAGCATCATAGTAGAACATAGATGAAGCTTCTAAGTTGATGTAATAGCCAGTAAGAAGTAGTACAATTCAAGTTTTAGGTATCGATTATTGACTTTTTAGGTGGCTTTGGTGCCTTGGACATGAGCTAGGACCTTAAGATTCTGCATGAAAGGAGGACTAGCAGTCCAGTTGCATGGGAGAATGTGAAAAGTGTTCATATGTAGTAAAAACCTAAGAAATCCGTCCGTTTCCGCCATTTGTTATCGAATCGACTTAAAGCCAGATCGTCACATTGGCCGCTCTTCTCTCTGAAACGGTTGTACGTATCGTCTGCAAAGCAACGTCGCGTGATGCGGTATGTGGAGACACTAAAAGCACCATAGTAGAACACAGATGAAGCTTCTAAGCCTTTGTAATAGCCAGTAAGAAGTAGTACAATTCATGTTATAGGTATCGATTATTGACTTCTTAGCTTGCTTTGGTGACTTGAACATGAGCTAGGACCTTAAGATTCTGCATGAAAGGAGGACTAGCAGCCGAGTTGCAGGGGAGAATGTAAAAAGTGTTTATATGTATTAAAAACCTGAGAAATCCGTTCGTTATCGTCATTTGTTATCGAATCGCCTTAAAGCCAGATCGTCACATTAGCCGCTCTTCTCTCTGAAACGGTTGTACTTATCGACTGCAAAGCTATGTCGCGTGCTGCGATATGCGGAGACACTAAAAGCACCATAGTAGAACACAGATGAAGCTTCTAAGATGATGTAATAGTCAGTAAGATGTAGTACAATTCAAGTTTTAGGTATCGATTATTGACTTTTTAGCTGTCTTTGGTGCCTTGGACATGAGTTAGGACCTTAAGATTCTGCATCAAAGGAGGTCTAGCAGCCGAGTTGTACGGGAGAATGTGAAAAGTGTTCATATGTAGTAAAAACCTGAGAAATCCGTCCGTTTTCGTCATTTGTTATCGAATCGACCTAAAGCCAGATCGTCACATTGGCCGCTCTTCTCTCTGAAACGGTTGTACTTATCTTCTGCAAAGCTATGTCGCGTGCTGCGGCATGTGGAGACACTAAAAGCACCATAGTAGAACACACATGAAGCTTCTAAGTTGATCTAATAGCCAGTAAGAAGAAGTACAATTCAAGTTATATGTATCGATTATTGACTTTTTAGCTGGCTTTGGTGCCTTGGACATGAGCTAGGACCTTAAAATTCTGCATGAAATACGACTAACAGCCAAGTTGCACGGAAGAATGTGAAAAGTGTTCATATATAGTAAAAACCTGAGAAATCCGTCCGTTTCGGTCATTTGTTATCGAATCGACTTAAAGCCAGATCGTCACATTGGCCGCTCTTCTCTCTGAAACGGTTGTACTTATCGTCTGCAAAGCTATGTCGAGTGCTGCGGCATGCGGAGACACTAAAAGCACCATAGTAGAACACAGATGAAGCTTCTAAGTTGATGTAATAGCCAGTAAGAAGTAGTACAATTCAAGTTTTAGGTATCGATTGTTGACTTTTTACCCTTCTTTGGTGCCTTGGGCATGAGCTAGGAACTTAAGATTTTACATGATAGAAGGTCTAGCAGCCGCGTTGCACGTGAGAATGTGAAAAGTGTTCATATGTAGTAAAAACCTGAGAAATCCGTCCGTTTTCCTCATTTGTTATCGAATCGACTTAAAGCCAGATCGTCACGTTGGGCGCTCTACTCTCTAAAACGGTTGTACTTATCGTCTGCAAAGCTATGTCGCGTG
This sequence comes from Schistocerca gregaria, assembly GCF_023897955.1. Taxonomy (NCBI): domain Eukaryota; kingdom Metazoa; phylum Arthropoda; class Insecta; order Orthoptera; family Acrididae; genus Schistocerca; species Schistocerca gregaria. The sequence goes on from NW_026062543.1 coordinate 40,156, forward strand.
CTGCGGTATGCGGAGACACTAAAAGCACCATAGTAGAACACACATGAAGCTTCTAAGTTGATCTAATAGCCAGTAAGAAGTAGTAAAATTCAAGTTTTAGGTATCGATTATTGACTTTTTAGCTGTCTTTGGTGCCTTGGACATGAGCTAGGACCTTAAGATTCTTCATTAATGGAGGACTAGCAGACGAGTTGCACGGGAGAATGTGAAAAGTGTTCATATGTAAAAAAAGCCTGAGAAATCCGTCCGTGTTCGACATTTGTTATCGAATCGACTTAAAGCCAGATCGTCACATTGGCCGCTCTTCTCTCTGAAACGGTTGTACTTATTGTCTGCAAAGCTATGTCGAACGCTGCTGTATGCGGAGACACTAATAGCACCATAGTAGAACACAGATGAAGCTTCTAAGTTGATGTAATAGCCAGTAAGAAGTAGTACAATTCAAGTTATAGGTATCGATTATTGACTTTTTAGCTGGCTTTGGTACCTTGTACATGAGCTAGGACCTTATGATTCTGCATGAAAGGAGGACTAGCAGCCCAGTTGCACGGGAGAATGTGAAAAGTGTTCATATGTAGTAAAAACCAAAGAAATCCGTCTGTTTCCGCCATTTGTTATCGAATCGACTTAAAGCCAGATCGTCACATTGGCCGCTCTTCTCTCTGAAACGGTTGTACTTATCGTCTGCAAAGCTATGTCGCGTGCTGCGGTATGCGGAGACACTAAAAGCACCATAGTAGAACACAGATGAAGCTTCTAAGCTGATGCATTAGCCAGTAAGAAGTAGTACAATTCGTGTTATAGGTATCGATTATTGACTTCTTAGCTTGCTTTGGTGACTTGACCATGAGCTAGGATCTTAAGATTCTGCATGAAAGGAGGACTAGCAGCCGAGTTGCACGGGAGAATGTGGAAAATGTTCATATGTAGTAAAAACCTGAGAAATCCTTCCGTTTTCGTCATTTGTTATCGAATTGACTTAAAGCCAGATCGTCACATTGGCCGCTCTTCTCTCTGAAACGGTTGTACTTATCGTATGCAAAGCTATGTCGCGTGCTGCGGTATGCGGAGACACTAAAAGCACCATAGTAGAACACAGATGAAGCTTCAAGTTGATGTAATAGCCAGTAAGAAGTAGTACAATTCAAGTTTTAGGTATCGATTATTGAATTTTTAGCTGTCTTTGGTGCCTTGGACATGAGCTAGGGCCTTAAGATTCTGCATGAAAGGACGACTAGCAGCCGAGTTGCGAGGGAGAAAGTGAAAAGTGTTCATATGTAGTAAAAACCTGAGAAATCCGTCAGTTTCCGCCATATGTTATGGAATCGACTTGAAGCCAGTTCGTCACATTGGCCGCTCTTCTCTCTGAAACGGTTGTACTTATCGTCTGCAAAGCTATGTCGCGTGCTGCGGTATGCGGAGACACTAAAAGCACCATAGTAGAACACAGATGAAGCTTCTAAGCTGATGTAATAGCCAGTGAGAAGTAGTACAAATCATGTTATAAGTATCGATTATTGGCTTCTTAGCTGGCTTTGGTGACTTGAACATGAGCTAGGACCTTAAGATTCTGCATGAAAGGAGGACTGGCAGCCGAGTTGCACGGGAGAATGTGAAAAGTGTTCATATGTAGTAAAAACCTTAAAAATCCGTTCGTTATCGTCATTGTTATCGAATCGACTTAAAGCCAGATCGTCACATTGGCCTCTCTTCTCTCTCAAACGGTTGTACTTATCGACTGCAAAGCTATGTCGCGTGCTGCGGTATGCGGAGACACTAAAAGCACCATAGTAGAACACAGATGAAGCTTCTAAGTTGATGTAATAGTCAGTAAGAAGTAGTACAATTCAAGTTTTTGGTATTGATTATTGACTTTTTTGCTGGCTTTGGTGCCTTGACATGAGCAAGGACCTTAAGATTCTGCATGAAAGGAGGACTAGCAGCCGAGTTGCACGGGAGAATATGAAAAGTGTTCATATGTAGTAAAAACCAGAGAAATCCGTCCGTGTTCGACATTTGTTATCGAATCGACTTAAAGCCAGATCGTAACATTGGCCGCTCTTCTCTCTTAAACGGTTGTACTTATCGTCTGCAAAGCTATGTCGAGTGCTGCGGCATGCGGAGACACTAAAAGCACCATAGTAGAACACAGATGAAGCTTCTAAGTTGATGTAATAGCCAGTAAGAAGTAGTACAATTCAAGTTTTAGGTATCGATTGTTGACTTCTTACCCTTCTTTGGTGCCTTGGGCATGAGCTAGGAACTTAAGATTTTGCATGATAGGAGGTCTAGCAGCCGCGTTGCACGTGAGAATGTGAAAAGTGTTCATATTTAGTAAAATCCTGAGAAATCCGTCCGTTTTCCTCATTTGTTATCGAATCGACTTAAAGCCAGATCGTCACATTGGGCGCTCTACTCTCTAAAACGGTTGTACTTATCGTCTGCAAAGCTATGTCGCGTGCTGCGGTATGCGGAGCCACTAAAAGCACCATAGTAGAACACAGATGAGGCTTCTAAGTTGATGTAATGGCCAGTAAGAAGTAGTACAATTCAAGTTTTAGGTACCGATTATTGACTTTTAGCTGGCTTTGGTGCCTTGGACATAAGCTAGGACCTTAAAATTCTGCATGAAAGGACGACTAACAGCCAAGTTGCACGGAAGAATGAGAAAAGTGTTCATCTATAGTAAAAACCTGAGAAATACGTCCGTTTTCGTCATTTGTTATCGAATCGACTTAAAGCCAGATCGTCACATTGGCCGCTCTTCTCTCTGAAACGGTTGTACTTATCGTCTGCAAAGCTATGTCGCGTGCTGCGGTATGCGGAGACACTAAAAGCATCATAGTAGAACACAGATGAAGCTTCCAAGTTGATGTAATAGCCAGTAACAAGTAGTACAATTCAAGTTTTAGGTATCGATTATTGACTTTTTAGCTGTCTTTGGTGCCTTGGACATGAGCTAGGACCTTAAGATTCTTCATTAATGGAGGACTAGCAGCCGAGTTGCACGGGAGAATGTGAAAAGTGTTCATATGTAGTAAAAGCCTAAGAAATCCGGCTGTTTCCGCCATTTGTTATCGAATCGACTTAAAGCCAGATCGTCACATTGGCCGCTCTTCTCTCTGAAACGGTTGTACTTATCGTCTGCAAAGCTATGTCGCGTGCTGCGGTATGCGGAGACACTAAAAGCACCATAGTAGAACACAGATGAAGCTTCTAAGTTGATGTAATAGCCAGTAAGAAGTAGTACAATGCAAGTTTTAGGTATCGATTGTTGACTTTTTACCCTTCTTTGGTGCCTTGGGCATGAGCTAGGAACTTAAGATTTTACATGATAGGAGGTCTAGCAGCCGCGTTGCACGTGAGAATGTGAAAAGTGTTCATATGTAGTAAAAACCTGAGAAATCCGTCCGTTTTCCTCATTTGTTATCGAATCGACTTAAAGCCAGATCGTCACGTTGGGCGCTCTACTCTCTAAAACGGTTGTACTTATCGTCTGCAAAGCTATGTCGCGTGCTGCGGTATGCGGAGACACTAAAAGCACCATAGTAGAACATACATGAAGCTTCTAAGTTGATGTAATTGCCAGTAAGAAGAAGTACAATTCAAGTTATAGGTATCGATTATTGACTTTTTAGCTGGCTTTGGTACCTTGTACATGAGCTAGGACCTTATGATTCTGCATGAAAGGAGGACTAGCAGCCCAGTTGCACGGGAGAATGTGAAAAGTGTTCATATGTAGTAAAAACCAAAGAAATCCGTCTGTTTCCGCCATTTGTTATCGAATCGACTTAAAGCCAGATCGTCACATTGGCCGCTCTTCTCTCTGAAACGGTTGTACTTATCGTCTGCAAAGCTATGTCGCGTGCTGCGGTATGCGGAGACACTAAAAGCACCATAGTAGAACACAGATGAAGCTTCTAAGCTGATGTAATAGCCAGTAAGAAGTAGTACAATTCGTGTTATAGGTATCGATTATTGACTTCTTAGCTTGCTTTGGTGACTTGACCATGAGCGAGGACCTTAAGATTCTGCATAAAAGGAGGACTAGCAGCCGAGTTGCACGGGAAAATGTGGAAAATGTTCATATGTAGTAAAAACCTGAGAAATCCTTCCGTTTTCGTCATTTGTTATCGAATTGACTTAAAGCCAGATCGTCACATTGGCCGCTCTTCTCTCTGAAACGGTTGTACTTATCGTCTGCAAAGCTTTGTCGCGTGCTGCGGTATGCGGAGACACTAAAAGCACCATAGTAGAACACAGACGAAGCTTCTAAGTTGAAGTAATATCCAGTAAGATGTAGTACAATTCAAGTCTTAGGTATCGATTATTGACTTTTTACCATTCTTTGGTGCCTTGGACATGAGCTAGGACCTTAAAATTCTGCATGAACGGAGGACTAGCAGCCGAGTTGCTTGGGAGAATGTGAAAAGTGTTCATATGTAGTAAAAACCTGAGAAATCCGTCCGTTTTCGTCATTTGTTATCGAATCGTCTTAAAGCCAGATCGTCACATTGGCGCTCTTCTCTCTGAAACGGTTGTACTTATCGTCTGCAAAGCTATGTCGCGTGCTGCGGTATGCGGAGACACTAAAAGCACCATAGTAGAAGACAGATGAAGCTTCTAAGGGGATGTAATAGCCAGTAAGAAGTAGTACAATTCATGTGTTAGGTATCGATTATTGACATTTTAGCTGCCCTTGGTGCCTTGGACATGAGCTAGGACCTTAAGATTCTGCATGAAAGGAGAACTAGCAGCCGAGTTGCACGGGAGAAAGTGAAAAGTGTTCATATGTAGTAAAAACCTGAGAAATCCGTCCGTTTTCGTCATTTATTATCGAATCGACTTAAAGCCAGATCGTCACATTGGCCGCTCTTCTCTCTGAAACGGTTGTACTTATCGTCTGCAAAGCTATGTCGCGTGCTGCGGTATGCGGAGACACTAAAAGCATCATAGTAGAACACAGATGAAGCTTCTAAGTTGATGTAATAGCCAGTAAGAAGTAGTACAATTCAAGTTTTAGGTATCGATTATTGACTTTTTAGATGCCCTTGGTGCCTTGGACAGGAGCTAGGACCTTAAGATTCTGCATGAATGGAGGACTAGCAGCCGAGTTGCAGGGGAGAATGTAAAAAGTGTTCATATGTAGTAAAAGCCTGAGAAATCCGTTCGTTATCGTCATTTGTTATCGAATCGACTTAAAGCCAGATCGTCACCTTAGCCGCTCTTCTCTCTGAAACGATTGTACTTATCGACTGCAAAGCTATGTCGCGTGCTGCGGTATGCGGAGACACTAAAATCACCATAGTAAAACACAGATGAAACTTCTAAGATGATGTAATAGTCAGTAAGAAGTAGTACAATTCAAGTTTTAGGTATCGATTATTGAATTTTTAGCTGCCCTTGGTGCCTTGGACATGAGCTAGGACCTTAAGATTCTGCATGAAAGGAGAACTAGCAGCCGAGTTGCACGGGAGAAAGTGAAAAGTGTTCATATGTAGTAAAAACCTGAGAAATCCGTCCGTTTTCGTCATTTGTTATCGAATCGACTTAAAGCCAGATCGTCACATTGGCCGCTCTTCTCTCTGAAACGGTTGTACTTATCGTCTGCAAAGCTATGTCGCGTGCTGCGGTATGCGGAGACAATAAAAGCATCATAGTAGAACACAGGTGAAGCTTCTAAGTTGATGTAATAGCCAGTAAGAAGTAGTACAATTCAAGTTTTAGGTATCGATTATTGACTTTTTAGGTGGCTTTGGTGCCTTGGACATGAGCTAGGACCTTAAGATTCTGCATGAAAGGAGGACTAGCAGCCGAGTTGCAGGGGAGAATGTAAAAAGTGTTCATATGTAGTAAAAACCTGAGAAATCCGTTCGTTATCGTCATTTGTTATTGAATCGACTTAAAGCCAGATCGTCACATTAGCCGCTCTTCTCCCTGAAACGGTTGTACTTATCGACTGCAAAGCTATGTCGCGTGCTGCGGTATGCGGAGACACTAAATGCACCATAGTAGAACACAGATGAAGCTTCTAAGATGATGTAATAGTCAGTATGAAGTAGTACAATTCAAGTTTTAAGTATCGATTATTGACTTTTTAGCTGTCTTTGGTACCTTCGACATGAGCTAGGACCTTATGATTCTGCATGAAAGGAGGACTAGCAGACCAGTTGCATGGGAGAATGTGATAGGTGTTCATATGTAGTAAAAACCTAAGAAATCCGTCCGTTTCCGCCATTTGTTATCGAATCGACTTAAAGCCAGATCGTCACATTGGCCGCTCTTCTCTCTGAAACGGTTGTACTTATCTTCTGCAAAGCTATGTCGCGTGCTGCGGTATGTGGAGACACTAAAAGCACCATAGTAGAACACACATGAAGCTTCTAAGTTAATCTAATAGCCAGTAAGAAGAAGTACAATTCAAGTTATATGTATCGATTATTGACTTTTTAGCTGGCTTTGGTGCCTTGGACATGAGCTAGGACCTTAAAATTCTGCATGAAAGGACGACTAACAGCCAAGTTGCATGGAAGAATGTGAAAAGTGTTCATATATAGTAAAAACCTGAGAAATCCGTCCGTTTCGGTCATTTGTTATCGAATCGACTTAAAGCCAGATCGTCACATTGGCCGCTCTTCTCTCTGAAACGGTTGTACTTATCGTCTGCAAAGCTATGTCGAGTGCTGCGGCATGCGGAGACACTAAAAGCACCATAGGAGAACACAGATGAAGCTTCTAAGTTGATGTAATAGCCAGTAAGAAGTAGTACAATTCAAGTTTTAGGTATCGATTGTTGACTTTTTACCCTTCTTTGGTGCCTTGGGCATGGGCTAGGAACTTAAGATTTTACATGATAAGAGGTCTAGCTCCCGCGTTGCACGTGAGAATGTGAAAAGTGTTCATATGTAGTAAAAACCTGAGAAATCCGTCCGTTTTCCTCATTTGTTATCGAATCGACTTAAAGCCAGATCGTCACGTTGGGCGCTCTACTCTCTAAAACGGTTGTACTTATCGTCTGCAAAGCTATGTCGCGTGCTGCGGTATGCGGAGACACTAAAAGCACCATAGTAGAACACACATGAAGCTTCTAAGTTGATCTAATAGCCAGTAAGAAGTAGTAAAATTCAAGTTTTAGGTATCGATTATTGACTTTTTAGCTGGCTTTGGTGCCTTGGACATGAGCTAGGACCTTAAGATTCTTCATTAATGGAGGACTAGCAGACGAGTTGCACGGGAGAATGTGAAAAGTGTTCATATGTAAAAAAAGCCTGAGAAATCCGTCCGTGTTGGACATTTGTTATCGAATCGACTTAAAGCCAGATCGTCACATTGGCCGCTCTTCTCTCTGAAACGGTTGTACTTATTGTCTGCAAAGCTATGTCGAGCGCTGCTGTATGCGGAGACACTAATAGCACCATAGTAGAACACAGATGAAGCTTCTAAGTTGATGTAATAGCCAGTAAGAAGTAGTACAATTCAAGTTATAGGTATCGATTATTGACTTTTTAGCTGGCTTTGGTACCTTGTACATGAGCTAGGACCTTATGATTCTGCATGAAATGAGGACTAGCAGCCCAGTTGCACGGGAGAATGTGAAAAGTGTTCATATGTAGTAAAAACCAAAGAAATCCGTCTGTTTCCGCCATTTGTTATGGAATCGACTTGAAGCCAGTTCGTCACATTGGCCGCTCTTCTCTCTGAAACGGTTGTACTTATCGTCTGCAAAGCTATGTCGCGTGCTGCGGTATGCGGAGACACTAAAAGCACCATAGTAGAACACAGATGAAGCTTCTAAGCTGATGTAATAGCCAGTAAGAAGTAGTACAATTCATGTTATAAGTATCGATTATTGGCTTCTTAGCTGGCTTTGGTGACTTGAACATGAGCTAGGACCTTAAGATTCTGCATGAAAGGAGGACTAGTAGCCGAGTTGCACGGGAGAATATGAAAAGTGTTCATATGTAGTAAAAACCAGAGAAATCCGTCCGTGTTCGACATTTGTTATCGAATCGACTTAAAGCCAGATCGTAACATTGGCCGCTCTTCTCTCTTAAACGGTTGTACTTATCGTCTGCAAAGCTATGTCGAGTGCTGCGGTATGCGGAGACACTAAAAGCATCATAGTAGAACACAGATGAAGCTTCTAAGTTGATGTAATAGCCAGTAAGAAGTAGTACAATTCAAGTTTTAGGTATCGATTATTGACTTTTTAGATGCCCTTGGTGCCTTGGACATGAGCTAGGACCTTAAGATTCTGCATGAATGGAGGACTAGCAGCCGAGTTGCAGGTGAGAATGTAAAAAGTGTTCATATGTAGTAAAAGCCTGAGAAATCCGTTCGTTTTCGTCATTTGTTATCGAATCGACTTAAAGCCAGATCGTCACCTTAGCCGCTCTTCTCTCTGAAACGATTGTACTTATCGACTGCAAAGCTATGTCGCGTGCTGCGGTATGCGGAGACACTAAAATCACCATAGTAAAACACAGATGAAGCTTCTAAGATGATGTAATATTCAGTAAGAAGTAGTACAATTCCAGTTTTAGGTATCGATTATTGACTTTTTAGCTGCCCTTGGTGCCTTGGACATGAGCTAGGACCTTAAGATTCTGCATGAAAGGAGGACTAGCAGCCGAGTTGCACGGGAGAAAGTGAAAAGTGTTCATATGTAGTAAAAACCTGAGAAATCCGTCCGTTTTCGTCATTTGTTATCGAATCGACTTAAAGCCAGATCGTCACATTGGCCGCTCTTCTCTCTGAAACGGTTGTACTTATCGTCTGCAAAGCTATGTCGCGTGCTGCGGTATGCGGAGACACTAAAAGCATCATAGTAGAACACAGATGAAGCTTCTAAGTTGATGTAATAGCCAGTAAGAAGTAGTACAATTCAAGTTTTAGGTATCGATTATTGACTTTTTAGGTGGCTTTGGTGCCTTGGACATGAGCTAGGACCTTAAGATTCTGCATGAAAGGAGGACTAGCAGCCGAGTTGCAGGGGAGAATGTAAAAAGTGTTCATATGTAGTAAAAACCTGAGAAATCCGTTCGTTATCGTCATTTGTTATCGAATCGACTTAAAGCCAGATCGTCACATTAGCCGCTCTTCTCTCTGAAACGGTTGTACTTATCGACTGCAAAGCTATGTCGCGTGCTGCGGTATGCGGAGACACTAAATGCACCATAGTAGAACACAGATGAAGCTTCCAAGATGATGTAATAGTCAGTAAGAAGTAGTACAATTCAAGTTTTAAGTATCGATTATTGACTTTTTAGCTGGCTTTGGTACCTTGGACATGAGCTAGGACCTTATGATTCTGCATGAAAGGAGGACTAGCAGTCCAGTTGCATGGGAGAATGTGAAAAGTGTTCATATGTAGTAAAAACCTAAGAAATCCGTCAGTTTCCGCCATTTGTTATCGAATCGACTTAAAGCCAGATCGTCACATTGGCCGCTCTTCTCTCTGAAACGGTTGTACTTATCTTCTGCAAAGCTATGTCGCGTGCTGCGGTATGTGGAGACACTAAAAGCACCATAGTAGAACACACATGAAGCTTCTAAGTTAATCTAATAGCCAGTAAGAAGAAGTACAATTCAAGTTATATGTATCGATTATTGACTTTTTAGCTGGCTTTGGTGCCTTGGACATGAGCTAGGACCTTAAAATTCTGCATGAAAGGACGACTAACAGCCAAGTTGCACGGAAGAATGTGAAAAGTGTTCATATATAGTTAAATCCTGAGAAATCCGTCCGTTTCGGTCATTTGTTATCGAATCGACTTAAAGCCAGATCGTCACATTGGCCGCTCTTCTCTCTGAAACGGTTGTACTTATCGTCTGCAAAGCTATGTCGAGTGCTGCGGCATGCGGAGACACTAAAAGCACCATAGTAGAACACAGATGAAGCTTCTAAGTTGATGTAATAGCCAGTAAGAAGTAGTACAATTCAAGTTTTAGGTATCGATTGTTGACTTTTTACCCTTCTTTGGTGCCTTGGCATGAGCTAGGAACTTAAGATTTTACATGATAGGAGGTCTAGCAGCCGCGTTGCACGTGAGAATGTGAAAAGTGTTCATATGTAGTAAAAACCTGAGAAATCCGTCCGTTTTCCTCATTTGTTATCGAATCGACTTAAAGCCAGATCGTCACGTTGGGCGCTCTACTCTCTAAAACAGTTGTACTTATCGTCTGCAAAGCTATGTCGCGTGCTGCGGTATGCGGAGACACTAAAAGCACCATAGTAGAACACACATGAAGCTTCTAAGTTGATCTAATAGCCAGTAAGAAGTAGTAAATTTCAAGTTTTAGGTATCGATTATTGACTTTTTAGCTGTCTTTGGTGCCTTGGACATGAGCTAGGACCTTAAGATTCTTCATTAATGGAGGACTAGCAGACGAGTTGCACTGGAGAATGTGGAAAATGTTCATATGTAGTAAAAACCTGAGAAATCCTTCCGTTTTCGTCATTTGTTATCGAATTGACTTAAAGCCAGATCGTCACATTGGCCGCTCTTCTCCCTGAAACGGTTGTACTTATCTACTGCAAAGCTATGTCGCGTGCTGCGGTATGCGGAGACACTAAAAGCATTATAGTAGAACACAGATGAAGCCTCTAATTTGATGTAATAGCCAGTAAGACGTAGTATAATTCAAGTTTTAGGTATCGATTATTGACTTTTTAGTTGGCTTTGGTGCCTTGGACATGGCTAGGACCTTAAGATTCTGCATGAAAGGAGGACTAGCAGCCGAGTTGCACGGGAGAATGTGAAAAGTGTTCATATGTAGTAAAAACCTTAAAAATCCGTTCGTTATCGTCATTGTTATCGAATCGACTTAAAGCCAGATCGTCACATTGGCCTCTCTTCTCTCTCAAACGGTTGTACTTATCGACTGCAAAGCTATGTCGCGTGCTGCGGTATACGGAGACAGTAAAAGCACCATAGTAGAACACACATGAAGCTTCTAAGTTGATGTAATAGTCAGTAAGAAGTAGTACAATTCAAGTTTTAGGTATTGATTATTGACTTTTTTGCTGGCTTTGGTGCCTTGGACATGAGCTAGGACCTTAAGATTCTGCATGAAAGGAGGACTAGCAGCCGAGTTGCACGGGAGAATATGAAAAGTGTTCATATGTAGTAAAAACCAGAGAAATCCGTCCGTGTTCGACATTTGTTATCGAATCGACTTAAAGCCAGATCGTAACATTGGCCGCTCTTCTCTCTTAAACGGTTGTACTTATCGTCTGCAAAGCTATGTCGAGTGCTGCGGCATGCGGAGACACTAAAAGCACCATAGTAGAACACAGATGAAGCTTCTAAGTTGATGTAATAGCCAGTAAGAAGTAGTACAATTCAAGTTTTAGGTATCGATTGTTGACTTTTTACCCTTCTTTGGTGCCTTGGGCATGAGCTAGGAACTTAAGATTTTGCATGATAGGAGGTCTAGCAGCCGCGTTGCACGTGAGAATGTGAAAAGTGTTCATAGTTAGTAAAAAAATGAGAAATCCGTCCGTTTTCCTCTCTGAAACGGTTGTACTTATCGTCTGCAAAGCTATGTCGCGTGCTGCGGTATGTGGAGACACTAAAAGCACCATAGTAGAAGTCAGATGAAGCTTCTAAGATGATGTAATAGTCAGTAAGAAGTAGTACAATTCAAGTTTTAAGTATCGATTATTGACTTTTTAGCTGGCTTTGGTACCTTGGACATGAGCTAGGACCTTACGATTCTGCATGAAAGGAGGACTAGCAGTCCAGTTGCATGGGAGAATGTGAAAAGTGTTCATATGTAGTAAAAACCTAAGAAATCCGTCAGTTTCCGCCATTTGTTATCGAATCGACTTAAAGCCAGATCGTCACATTGGCCGCTCTTCTCTCTGAAACGGTTGTACTTATCTTCTGCAAAGCTATGTCGCGTGCTGCGGTATGTGGAGACACTAAAAGCACCATAGTAGAACACACATGAAGCTTCTAAGTTGATCTAATAGCCAGTAAGAAGAAGTACAATTCAAGTTATATGTATCGATTATTGACTTTTTAGCTGGCTTTGGTGCCTTGGACATGAGCTAGGACCTTAAAATTCTGCATGAAAGGACGACTAACAGCCAAGTTGCACGGAAGAATGTGAAAAGTGTTCATATATAGTTAAATCCTGAGAAATCCGTCCGTTTCGGTCATTTGTTATCGAATCGACTTAAAGCCAGATCGTCACATTGGCCGCTCTTCTCTCTGAAACGGTTGTACTTATCGTCTGCAAAGCTATGTCGAGTGCTGCGGCATGCGGAGACACTAAAAGCACCATAGTAGAACACAGATGAAGCTTCTAAGTTGATGTAATAGCCAGTAAGATGTAGTACAATTCAAGTTTTAGGTATCGATTGTTGACTTTTTACCCTTCTTTGGTGCCTTGGGCATGAGCTAGGAACTTAAGATTTTACATGATAGGAGGTCTAGCAGCCGCGTTGCACGTGAGAATGTGATAAGTGTTCATATGTAGTAAAAACCTGAGAAATCCGTCCGTTTTCCTCATTTGTTATCGAATCGACTTAAAGCCAGATCGTCACATTAGCCGCTCTTCTCTCTGAAACGGTTGTACTTATCGACTGCAAAGCTATGTCGCGTGCTGCGGTATGCGGAGACACTAAAAGCACCATAGTAGAACACACATGAAGCTTCTAAGTTGATCTAATAGCCAGTAAGAAGTAGTAAAATTCAAGTTTTAGGTATCTATTATTGACTTTTTAGCTGTCTTTGGTGCCTTGGACAAGAGCTAGGACCTTAAGATTCTTCATTAATGGAGGACTAGCAGACGAGTTGCACGGGAGAATGTGAAAAGTGTTCATATGTAAAAAAAGCCTGAGAAATCCGTCCGTGTTCGACATTTGTTATCGAATCGACTTAAAGCCAGATCGTCACATTGGCCGCTCTTCTCTCTGAAACGGTTGTACTTATCGTCTGCAAAGCTATGTCGCGTGCTGCGGTATGCGGAGACACTAAAAGCACCATAGTAGAACACAGATGAAGCTTCTAAGCTGATGTAATAGCCAGTAAGAAGTAGTACAATTCATGTTATAAGTATCGATTATTGGCTTCTTAGCTGGCTTTGGTGACTTGAACATGAGCTAGGACCTTAAGATTCTGCATGAAAGGAGGTCTAGCAGCCGAGTTGCACTGGAGCATGTGGAAAATGTTCATATGTAGTAAAAACCTGAGAAATCCTTCCGTTTTCGTCATTTGTTATCGAATTGACTTAAAGCCAGATCGTCACATTGGCCGCTCTTCTCCCTGAAACGGTTGTACTTATCGACTGCAAAGCTATGTCGCGTGCTGCGGTATGCGGAGACACTAAAAGCATTATAGTAGAACACAGATGAAGCCTCTAATTTGATGTAATAGCCAGTAAGACGTAGTATAATTCAAGTTTTAGGTATCGATTATTGACTTTTTAGCTGGCTTTGGTGCCTTGGACATGGCTAGGACCTTAAGATTCTGCATGAAAGGAGGACTAGCAGCCGAGTTGCACGGGAGAATGTGAAAAGTGTTCATATGTAGTAAAAACCTTAAAAATCCGTTCGTTATCGTCATTGTTATCGAATCGACTTAAAGCCAGATCGTCACATTGGCCTCTCTTCTCTCTCAAACGGTTGTACTTATCGACTGCAAAGCTATGTCGCGTGCTGCGGTATGCGGAGACACTAAAAGCACCATAGTAGAACACACATGAAGCTTCTAAGTTGATGTAATAGTCAGTAAGAAGTAGTACAATTCAAGTTTTAGGTATTGATTATTGACTTTTTTGCTGGCTTTGGTGCCTTGGACATGAGCGAGGACCTTAAGATTCTGCATGAAAGGAGGACTAGCAGCCGAGTTGCACGGGAGAATATGAAAAGTGTTCATATGTAGTAAAAACCAGAGAAATCCGTCCGTGTTCGACATTTGTTATCGAATCGACTTAAAGCCAGATCGTAACATTGGCCGCTCTTCTCTCTTAAACGGTTGTACTTATCGTCTGCAAAGCTATGTCGAGTGCTGCGGCATGCGGAGACACTAAAAGCACCATAGTAGAACACAGATGAAGCTTCTAAGTTGATGTAATAGCCAGTAAGAAGTAGTACAATTCAAGTTTTAGGTATCGATTGTTGACTTTTTACCCTTCTTTGGTGCCTTGGGCATGAGCTAGGAACTTAAGATTTTACATGATAGGAGGTCTAGCGGCCGCGTTGCACGTGAGAATGTGAAAAGTGTTCATATGTAGTAAAAACCTGAGAAATCCGTCCGTTTTCCTCATTTGTTATCGAATCGACTTAAAGCCAGATCGTCACGTTGGGCGCTCTACTCTCTAAAACAGTTGTACTTATCGTCTGCAAAGCTATGTCGCGTGCTGCGGTATGCGGAGACACTAAAAGCACCATAGTAGAACACACATGAAGCTTCTAAGTTGATCTAATAGCCAGTAAGAAGTAGTAAATTTCAAGTTTTAGGTATCGATTATTGACTTTTTAGCTGTCTTTGGTGCCTTGGACATGAGCTAGGACCTTAAGATTCTTCATTAATGGAGGACTAGCAGACGAGTTGCACGGGAGAATGTGAAAAGTGTTCATATGTAAAAAAAGCCTGAGAAATCCGTCCGTGTTCGACATTTGTTATCGAATCGACTTAAAGCCAGATCGTCACATTGGCCGCTCTTCTCTCTGAAACGGTTGTACTTATCGTCTGCAAAGCTATGTCGCGTGCTGCGGTATGCGGAGACACTAAAAGCACCATAGTAGAACACAGATGAAGCTTCTAAGCTGATGTAATAGCCAGTAAGAAGTAGTACAATTCATGTTATAAGTATCGATTATTGGCTTCTTAGCTGGCTTTGGTGACTTGAACATGAGCTAGGACCTTAAGATTCTGCATGAAAGGAGGTCTAGCAGCCGAGTTGCACTGGAGAATGTGGAAAATGTTCATATGTAGTAAAAACCTGAGAAATCCTTCCGTTTTCGTCATTTGTTATCGAATTGACTTAAAGCCAGATCGTCACATTGGCCGCTCTTCTCCCTGAAACGGTTGTACTTATCGACTGCAAAGCTATGTCGCGTGCTGCGGTATGCGGAGACACTAAAAGCATTATAGTAGAACACAGATGAAGCCTCTAATTTGATGTAATAGCCAGTAAGACGTAGTATAATTCAAGTTTTAGGTATCGATTATTGACTTTTTAGTTGGCTTTGGTGCCTTGGACATGGCTAGGACCTTAAGATTCTGCATGAAAGGAGGACTAGCAGCCGAGTTGCACGGGAGAATGTGAAATGTGTTCATATGTAGTAAAAACCTTAAAAATCCGTTCGTTATCGTCATTGTTATCGAATCGACTTAAAGCCAGATCGTCACATTGGCCTCTCTTCTCTCTCAAACGGTTGTACTTATCGACTGCAAAGCTATGTCGCGTGCTGCGGTATGCGGAGACAGTAAAAGCACCATAGTAGAACACACATGAAGCTTCTAAGTTGATGTAATAGTCAGTAAGAAGTAGTACAATTCAAGTTTTAGGTATTGATTATTGACTTTTTTGCTGGCTTTGGTGCCTTGGACATGAGCTAGGACCTTAAGATTCTGCATGAAAGGAGGACTAGCAGCCGAGTTGCACGGGAGAATATGAAAAGTGTTCATATGTAGTAAAAACCAGAGAAATCCGTCCGTGTTCGACATTTGTTATCGAATCGACTTAAAGCCAGATCGTAACATTGGCCGCTCTTCTCTCTTAAACGGTTGTACTTATCGTCTGCAAAGCTATGTCGCGTGCTGCGGTATGCGGAGACACTAAAAGCACCATAGTAGAACACAGATGAAGCTTCTAAGCTGATGCAATAGCCAGTAAGAAGTAGTACAATTCGTGTTATAGGTATCGATTATTGACTTCTTAGCTTGCTTTGGAGACTTGACCATGAGCTAGGACCTTAAGATTCTGCATGAAAGGAGGACTAGCAGCCGAGTTGCACGGGAGAATGTGGAAAATGTTCATATGTAGTAAAAACCTGAGAAATCCTTCCGTTTTCGTCATTTGTTATCGAATTGACTTAAAGCCAGATCGTCACATTGGCCGCTCTTCTCTCTGAAACGGTTGTACTTATCGTCTGCAAAGCTATGTCGCGTGCTGCGGTATGCGGAGACACTAAAAGCACCATAGTAGAACACAGATGAAGCTTCTAAGTTGATGTAATAGCCAGTAAGAAGTAGTACAATTCAAGTTTTAGGTATCGATTATTGAATTTTTAGCTGTCTTTGGTGCCTTGGACATGAGCTAGGGCCTTAAGATTCTGCATGAAAGGACGACTAGCAGCCGAGTTGCGAGGGAGAAAGTGAAAAGTGTTCATATGTAGTAAAAACCTGAGAAATCCGTCAGTTTCCGCCATTTGTTATGGAATCGACTTGAAGCCAGTTCGTCACATTGGCCGCTCTTCTCTCTGAAACGGTTGTACTTATCGTCTGCAAAGCTATGTCGCGTGCTGCGGTATGCGGAGACACTAAAAGCACCATAGTAGAACACAGATGAAGCTTCTAAGCTGATGTAATAGCCAGTAAGAAGTAGTACAATTCATGTTATAAGTATCGATTATTGGCTTCTTAGCTGGCTTTGGTGACTTGAACATGAGCTAGGACCTTAAGATTCTGCATGAAAGGAGGACTAGTAGCCGAGTTGCACGGGAGAATATGAAAAGTGTTCATATGTAGTAAAAACCAGAGAAATCCGTCCGTGTTCGACATTTGTTATCGAATCGACTTAAAGCCAGATCGTAACATTGGCCGCTCTTCTCTCTTAAACGGTTGTACTTATCGTCTGCAAAGCTATGTCGAGTGCTGCGGTATGCGGAGACACTAAAAGCATCATAGTAGAACACAGATGAAGCTTCTAAGTTGATGTAATAGCCAGTAAGAAGTAGTACAATTCAAGTTTTAGGTATCGATTATTGACTTTTTAGATGCCCTTGGTGCCTTGGACATGAGCTAGGACCTTAAGATTCTGCATGAATGTAGGACTAGCAGCCGAGTTGCAGGGGAGAATGTAAAAAGTGTTCATATGTAGTAAAAGCCTGAGAAATCCGTTCGTTTTCGTCATTTGTTATCGAATCGACTTAAAGCCAGATCGTCACCTTAGCCGCTCTTCTCTCTGAAACGATTGTACTTATCGACTGCAAAGCTATGTCGCGTGCTGCGGTATGCGGAGACACTAAAATCACCATAGTAAAACACAGATGAAGCTTCTAAGATGATGTAATATTCAGTAAGAAGTAGTACAATTCCAGTTTTAGGTATCGATTATTGACTTTTTAGCTGCCCTTGGTGCCTTGGACATGAGCTAGGACCTTAAGATTCTGCATGAAAGGAGGACTAGCAGCCGAGTTGCACGGGAGAAAGTGAAAAGTGTTCATATGTAGTAAAAACCTGAGAAATCCGTCCGTTTTCGTCATTTGTTATCGAATCGACTTAAAGCCAGATCGTCACATTGGCCGCTCTTCTCTCTGAAACGGTTGTACTTATCGTCTGCAAAGCTATGTCGCGTGCTGCGGTATGCGGAGACACTAAAAGCATCATAGTAGAACACAGATGAAGCTTCTAAGTTGATGTAATAGCCAGTAAGAAGTAGTACAATTCAAGTTTTAGGTATCGATTATTGACTTTTTAGGTGGCTTTGGTGCCTTGGACATGAGCTAGGACCTTAAGATTCTGCATGAAAGGAGGACTAGCAGCCGAGTTGCAGGGGAGAATGTAAAAAGTGTTCATATGTAGTAAAAACCTGAGAAATCCGTTCGTTATCGTCATTTGTTATCGAATCGACTTAAAGCCAGATCGTCACATTAGCCGCTCTTCTCTCTGAAACGGTTGTACTTATCGACTGCAAAGCTATGTCGCGTGCTGCGGTATGCGGAGACACTAAATGCACCATAGTAGAACACAGATGAAGCTTCAAAGATGATGTAATAGTCAGTAAGAAGTAGTACAATTCAAGTTTTAAGTATCGATTATTGACTTTTTAGCTGGCTTTGGTACCTTGGACATGAGCTAGGACCTTAAGATTCTGCATGAAAGGAGGACTAGCAGTCCAATTGCATGGGAGAATGTGAAAAGTGTTCATATGTAGTAAAAACCAGAGAAATCCGTCCGTGTTCGACATTTGTTATCGAATCGACTTAAAGCCAGATCGTAACATTGGCCGCTCTTCTCTCTTAAACGGTTGTACTTATCGTCTGCAAAGCTATGTCGCGTGCTGCGGTATGCGGAGACACTAAAAGCATCATAGTAGAACACAGATGAAGCTTCTAAGTTGATGTAATAGCCAGTAAGAAGTAGTACAATTCAAGTTTTAGGTATCGATTATTGACTTTTTAGGTGGCTTTGGTGCCTTGGACATGAGCTAGGACCTTAAGATTCTGCATGAAAGGAGGACTAGCAGCCGAGTTGCACGGGAGAATGTGAAATGTGTTCATATGTAGTAAAAACCTTAAAAATCCGTTCGTTATCGTCATTGTTATCGAATCGACTTAAAGCCAGATCGTCACATTGGCCTCTCTTCTCTCTCAAACGGTTGTACTTATCGACTGCAAAGCTATGTCGCGTGCTGCGGTATGCGGAGACAGTAAAAGCACCATAGTAGAACACACAAGAAGCTTCTAAGTTGATGTAATAGTCAGTAAGAAGTAGTACAATTCAAGTTTTAGGTATTGATTATTGACTTTTTTGCTGGCTTTGGTGCCTTGGACATGAGCTAGGACCTTAAGATTCTGCATGAAAGGAGGACTAGCAGCCGAGTTGCACGGGAGAATATGAAAAGTGTTCATATGTAGTAAAAACCAGAGAAATCCGTCCGTGTTCGACATTTGTTATCGAATCGACTTAAAGCCAGATCGTAACATTGGCCGCTCTTCTCTCTTAAACGGTTGTACTTATCGTCTGCAAAGCTATGTCGCGTGCTGCGGTATGCGGAGACACTAAAAGCACCATAGTAGAACACAGATGAAGCTTCTAAGCTGATGCAATAGCCAGTAAGAAGTAGTACAATTCGTGTTATAGGTATCGATTATTGACTTCTTAGCTTGCTTTGGAGACTTGACCATGAGCTAGGACCTTAAGATTCTGCATGAAAGGAGGACTAGCAGCCGAGTTGCACGGGAGAATGTGGAAAATGTTCATATGTAGTAAAAACCTGAGAAATCCTTCCGTTTTCGTCATTTGTTATCGAATTGACTTAAAGCCAGATCGTCACATTGGCCGCTCTTCTCTCTGAAACGGTTGTACTTATCGTCTGCAAAGCTATGTCGCGTGCTGCGGTATGCGGAGACACTAAAAGCACCATAGTAGAACACAGATGAAGCTTCTAAGTTGATGTAATAGCCAGTAAGAAGTAGTACAATTCAAGTTTTAGGTATCGATTATTGAATTTTTAGCTGTCTTTGGTGCCTTGGACATGAGCTAGGGCCTTAAGATTCTGCATGAAAGGACGACTAGCAGCCGAGTTGCGAGGGAGAAAGTGAAAAGTGTTCATATGTAGTAAAAACCTGAGAAATCCGTCAGTTTCCGCCATTTGTTATGGAATCGACTTGAAGCCAGTTCGTCACATTGGCCGCTCTTCTCTCTGAAACGGTTGTACTTATCGTCTGCAAAGCTATGTCGCGTGCTGCGGTATGCGGAGACACTAAAAGCACCATAGTAGAACACAGATGAAGCTTCTAAGCTGATGTAATAGCCAGTAAGAAGTAGTACAATTCATGTTATAAGTATCGATTATTGGCTTCTTAGCTGGCTTTGGTGACTTGAACATGAGCTAGGACCTTAAGATTCTGCATGAAAGGAGGACTAGTAGCCGAGTTGCACGGGAGAATATGAAAAGTGTTCATATGTAGTAAAAACCAGAGAAATCCGTCCGTGTTCGACATTTGTTATCGAATCGACTTAAAGCCAGATCGTACATTGGCCGCTCTTCTCTCTTAAACGGTTGTACTTATCGTCTGCAAAGCTATGTCGAGTGCTGCGGTATGCGGAGACACTAAAAGCATCATAGTAGAACACAGATGAAGCTTCTAAGTTGATGTAATAGCCAGTAAGAAGTAGTACAATTCAAGTTTTAGGCATCGATTATTGACTTTTTAGATGCCCTTGGTGCCTTGGACATGAGCTAGGACCTTAAGATTCTGCATGAATGTAGGACTAGCAGCCGAGTTGCAGGGGAGAATGTAAAAAGTGTTCATATGTAGTAAAAGCCTGAGAAATCCGTTCGTTTTCGTCATTTGTTATCGAATCGACTTAAAGCCAGATCGTCACCTTAGCCGCTCTTCTCTCTGAAACGATTGTACTTATCGACTGCAAAGCTATGTCGCGTGCTGCGGTATGCGGAGACACTAAAATCACCATAGTAAAACACAGATGAAGCTTCTAAGATGATGTAATATTCAGTAAGAAGTAGTACAATTCCAGTTTTAGGTATCGATTATTGACTTTTTAGCTGCCCTTGGTGCCTTGGACATGAGCTAGGACCTTAAGATTCTGCATGAAAGGAGGACTAGCAGCCGAGTTGCACGGGAGAAAGTGAAAAGTGTTCATATGTAGTAAAAACCTGAGAAATCCGTCCGTTTTCGTCATTTGTTATCGAATCGACTTAAAGCCAGATCGTCACATTGGCCGCTCTTCTCTCTGAAACGGTTGTACTTATCGTCTGCAAAGCTATGTCGCGTGCTGCGGTATGCGGAGACACTAAAAGCATCATAGTAGAACACAGATGAAGCTTCTAAGTTGATGTAATAGCCAGTAAGAAGTAGTACAATTCAAGTTTTAGGTATCGATTATTGACTTTTTAGGTGGCTTTGGTGCCTTGGACATGAGCTAGGACCTTAAGATTCTGCATGAAAGGAGGACTAGCAGCCGAGTTGCAGGGGAGAATGTAAAAAGTGTTCATATGTAGTAAAAACCTGAGAAATCCGTTCGTTATCGTCATTTGTTATCGAATCGACTTAAAGCCAGATCGTCACATTAGCCGCTCTTCTCTCTGAAACGGTTGTACTTATCGACTGCAAAGCTATGTCGCGTGCTGCGGTATGCGGAGACACTAAATGCACCATAGTAGAACACAGATGAAGCTTCTAAGATGATGTAATAGTCAGTAAGAAGTAGTACAATTCAAGTTTTAAGTATCGATTATTGACTTTTTAGCTGGCTTTGGTACCTTGGACATGAGCTAGGACCTTATGATTCTGCATGAAAGGAGGACTAGCAGTCCAGTTGCATGGGAGAATGTGAAAAGTGTTCATATGTAGTAAAAACCTAAGAAATCCGTCAGTTTCCGCCATTTGTTATCGAATCGACTTAAAGCCAGATCGTCACATTGGCCGCTCTTCTCTCTGAAACGGTTGTACTTATCTTCTGCAAAGCTATGTCGCGTGCTGCGGTATGTGGAGACACTAAAAGCACCATAGTAGAACACACATGAAGCTTCTAAGTTAATCTAATAGCCAGTAAGAAGAAGTACAATTCAAGTTATATGTATCGATTATTGACTTTTTAGCTGGCTTTGGTGCCTTGGACATGAGCTAGGACCTTAAAATTCTGCATGAAAGGACGACTAACAGCCAAGTTGCACGGAAGAATGTGAAAAGTGTTCATATATAGTTAAATCCTGAGAAATCCGTCCGTTTCGGTCATTTGTTATCGAATCGACTTAAAGCCAGATCGTCACATTGGCCGCTCTTCTCTCTGAAACGGTTGTACTTATCGTCTGCAAAGCTATGTCGAGGGCTGCGGCATGCGGAGACACTAAAAGCACCATAGTAGAACACAGATGAAGCTTCTAAGTTGATGTAATAGCCAGTAAGAAGTAGTACAATTCAAGTTTTAGGTATCGATTGTTGACTTTTTACCCTTCTTTGGTGCCTTGGGCATGAGCTAGGAACTTAAGATTTTACATGATAGGAGGTCTAGCAGCCGCGTTGCACGTGAGAATGTGAAAAGTGTTCATATGTAGTAAAAACCTGAGAAATCCGTCCGTTTTCCTCATTTGTTATCGAATCGACTTAAAGCCAGATCGTCACGTTGGGCGCTCTACTCTCTAAAACAGTTGTACTTATCGTCTGCAAAGCTATGTCGCGTGCTGCGGTATGCGGAGACACTAAAAGCACCATAGTAGAACACACATGAAGCTTCTAAGTTGATCTAATAGCCAGTAAGAAGTAGTAAATTTCAAGTTTTAGGTATCGATTATTGACTTTTTAGCTGTCTTTGGTGCCTTGGACATGAGCTAGGACCTTAAGATTCTTCATTAATGGAGGACTAGCAGACGAGTTGCACTGGAGAATGTGGAAAATGTTCATATGTAGTAAAAACCTGAGAAATCCTTCCGTTTTCGTCATTTGTTATCGAATTGACTTAAAGCCAGATCGTCACATTGGCCGCTCTTCTCCCTGAAACGGTTGTACTTATCTACTGCAAAGCTATGTCGCGTGCTGCGGTATGCGGAGACACTAAAAGCATTATAGTAGAACACAGATGAAGCCTCTAATTTGATGTAATAGCCAGTAAGACGTAGTATAATTCAAGTTTTAGGTATCGATTATTGACTTTTTAGTTGGCTTTGGTGCCTTGGACATGGCTAGGACCTTAAGATTCTGCATGAAAGGAGGACTAGCAGCCGAGTTGCACGGGAGAATGTGAAAAGTGTTCATATGTAGTAAAAACCTTAAAAATCCGTTCGTTATCGTCATTGTTATCGAATCGACTTAAAGCCAGATCGTCACATTGGCCTCTCTTCTCTCTCAAACGGTTGTACTTATCGACTGCAAAGCTATGTCGCGTGCTGCGGTATGCGGAGACAGTAAAAGCACCATAGTAGAACACACATGAAGCTTCTAAGTTGATGTAATAGTCAGTAAGAAGTAGTACAATTCAAGTTTTAGGTATTGATTATTGACTTTTTTGCTGGCTTTGGTGCCTTGGACATGAGCTAGGACCTTAAGATTCTGCATGAAAGGAGGACTAGCAGCCGAGTTGCACGGGAGAATATGAAAAGTGTTCATATGTAGTAAAAACCAGAGAAATCCGTCCGTGTTCGACATTTGTTATCGAATCGACTTAAAGCCAGATCGTAACATTGGCCGCTCTTCTCTCTTAAACGGTTGTACTTATCGTCTGCAAAGCTATGTCGAGTGCTGCGGCATGCGGAGACACTAAAAGCACCATAGTAGAACACAGATGAAGCTTCTAAGTTGATGTAATAGCCAGTAAGAAGTAGTACAATTCAAGTTTTAGGTATCGATTGTTGACTTTTTACCCTTCTTTGGTGCCTTGGGCATGGGCTAGGAACTTAAGATTTTGCATGATAGGAGGTCTAGCAGCCGCGTTGCACGTGAGAATGTGAAAAGTGTTCATAGTTAGTAAAAAAATGAGAAATCCGTCCGTTTTCCTCTCTGAAACGGTTGTACTTATCGTCTGCAAAGCTATGTCGCGTGCTGCGGTATGTGGAGACACTAAAAGCACCATAGTAGAAGTCAGATGAAGCTTCTAAGATGATGTAATAGTCAGTAAGAAGTAGTACAATTCAAGTTTTAAGTATCGATTATTGACTTTTTAGCTGGCTTTGGTACCTTGGACATGAGCTAGGACCTTACGATTCTGCATGAAAGGAGGACTAGCAGTCCAGTTGCATGGGAGAATGTGAAAAGTGTTCATATGTAGTAAAAACCTAAGAAATCCGTCAGTTTCCGCCATTTGTTATCGAATCGACTTAAAGCCAGATCGTCACATTGGCCGCTCTTCTCTCTGAAACGGTTGTACTTATCTTCTGCAAAGCTATGTCGCGTGCTGCGGTATGTGGAGACACTAAAAGCACCATAGTAGAACACACATGAAGCTTCTAAGTTGATCTAATAGCCAGTAAGAAGAAGTACAATTCAAGTTATATGTATCGATTATTGACTTTTTAGCTGGCTTTGGTGCCTTGGACATGAGCTAGGACCTTAAAATTCTGCATGAAAGGACGACTAACAGCCAAGTTGCACGGAAGAATGTGAAAAGTGTTCATATATAGTTAAATCCTGAGAAATCCGTCCGTTTCGGTCATTTGTTATCGAATCGACTTAAAGCCAGATCGTCACATTGGCCGCTCTTCTCTCTGAAACGGTTGTACTTATCGTCTGCAAAGCTATGTCGAGTGCTGCGGCATGCGGAGACACTAAAAGCACCATAGTAGAACACAGATGAAGCTTCTAAGTTGATGTAATAGCCAGTAAGAAGTAGTACAATTCAAGTTTTAGGTATCGATTGTTGACTTTTTACCCTTCTTTGGTGCCTTGGGCATGAGCTAGGAACTTAAGATTTTACATGATAGGAGGTCTAGCAGCCGCGTTGCACGTGAGAATGTGAAAAGTGTTCATATGTAGTAAAAACCTGAGAAATCCGTCCGTTTTCCTCATTTGTTATCGAATCGACTTAAAGCCAGATCGTCACGTTGGGCGCTCTACTCTCTAAAACGGTTGTACTTATCGTCTGCAAAGCTATGTCGCGTGCTGCGGTATGCGGAGACACTAAAAGCACCATAGTAGAACACACATGAAGCTTCTAAGTTGATCTAATAGCCAGTAAGAAGTAGTAAAATTCAAGTTTTAGGTATCTATTATTGACTTTTTAGCTGTCTTTGGTGCCTTGGACAAGAGCTAGGACCTTAAGATTCTTCATTAATGGAGGACTAGCAGACGAGTTGCACGGGAGAATGTGAAAAGTGTTCATATGTAAAAAAAGCCTGAGAAATCCGTCCGTGTTCGACATTTGTTATCGAATCGACTTAAAGCCAGATCGTCACATTGGCCGCTCTTCTCTCTGAAACGGTTGTACTTATCGTCTGCAAAGCTATGTCGCGTGCTGCGGTATGCGGAGACACTAAAAGCACCATAGTAGAACACAGATGAAGCTTCTAAGCTGATGTAATAGCCAGTAAGAAGTAGTACAATTCATGTTATAAGTATCGATTATTGGCTTCTTAGCTGGCTTTGGTGACTTGAACATGAGCTAGGACCTTAAGATTCTGCATGAAAGGAGGTCTAGCAGCCGAGTTGCACTGGAGCATGTGGAAAATGTTCATATGTAGTAAAAACCTGAGAAATCCTTCCGTTTTCGTCATTTGTTATCGAATTGACTTAAAGCCAGATCGTCACATTGGCCGCTCTTCTCCCTGAAACGGTTGTACTTATCGACTGCAAAGCTATGTCGCGTGCTGCGGTATGCGGAGACACTAAAAGCATTATAGTAGAACACAGATGAAGCCTCTAATTTGATGTAATAGCCAGTAAGACGTAGTATAATTCAAGTTTTAGGTATCGATTATTGACTTTTTAGCTGGCTTTGGTGCCTTGGACATGGCTAGGACCTTAAGATTCTGCATGAAAGGAGGACTAGCAGCCGAGTTGCACGGGAGAATGTGAAAAGTGTTCATATGTAGTAAAAACCTTAAAAATCCGTTCGTTATCGTCATTGTTATCGAATCGACTTAAAGCCAGATCGTAACATTGGCCGCTCTTCTCTCTTAAACGGTTGTACTTATCGTCTGCAAAGCTATGTCGAGTGCTGCGGCATGCGGAGACACTAAAAGCACCATAGTAGAACACAGATGAAGCTTCTAAGTTGATGTAATAGCCAGTAAGAAGTAGTACAATTCAAGTTTTAGGTATCGATTGTTGACTTTTTACCCTTCTTTGGTGCCTTGGGCATGAGCTAGGAACTTAAGATTTTACATGATAGGAGGTCTAGCGGCCGCGTTGCACGTGAGAATGTGAAAAGTGTTCATATGTAGTAAAAACCTGAGAAATCCGTCCGTTTTCCTCATTTGTTATCGAATCGACTTAAAGCCAGATCGTCACGTTGGGCGCTCTACTCTCTAAAACAGTTGTACTTATCGTCTGCAAAGCTATGTCGCGTGCTGCGGTATGCGGAGACACTAAAAGCACCATAGTAGAACACACATGAAGCTTCTAAGTTGATCTAATAGCCAGTAAGAAGTAGTAAATTTCAAGTTTTAGGTATCGATTATTGACTTTTTAGCTGTCTTTGGTGCCTTGGACATGAGCTAGGACCTTAAGATTCTTCATTAATGGAGGACTAGCAGACGAGTTGCACGGGAGAATGTGAAAAGTGTTCATATGTAAAAAAAGCCTGAGAAATCCGTCCGTGTTCGACATTTGTTATCGAATCGACTTAAAGCCAGATCGTCACATTGGCCGCTCTTCTCTCTGAAACGGTTGTACTTATCGTCTGCAAAGCTATGTCGCGTGCTGCGGTATGCGGAGACACTAAAAGCACCATAGTAGAACACAGATGAAGCTTCTAAGCTGATGTAATAGCCAGTAAGAAGTAGTACAATTCATGTTATAAGTATCGATTATTGGCTTCTTAGCTGGCTTTGGTGACTTGAACATGAGCTAGGACCTTAAGATTCTGCATGAAAGGAGGTCTAGCAGCCGAGTTGCACTGGAGAATGTGGAAAATGTTCATATGTAGTAAAAACCTGAGAAATCCTTCCGTTTTCGTCATTTGTTATCGAATTGACTTAAAGCCAGATCGTCACATTGGCCGCTCTTCTCCCTGAAACGGTTGTACTTATCGACTGCAAAGCTATGTCGCGTGCTGCGGTATGCGGAGACACTAAAAGCATTATAGTAGAACACAGATGAAGCCTCTAATTTGATGTAATAGCCAGTAAGACGTAGTATAATTCAAGTTTTAGGTATCGATTATTGACTTTTTAGTTGGCTTTGGTGCCTTGGACATGGCTAGGACCTTAAGATTCTGCATGAAAGGAGGACTAGCAGCCGAGTTGCACGGGAGAATGTGAAATGTGTTCATATGTAGTAAAAACCTTAAAAATCCGTTCGTTATCGTCATTGTTATCGAATCGACTTAAAGCCAGATCGTCACATTGGCCTCTCTTCTCTCTCAAACGGTTGTACTTATCGACTGCAAAGCTATGTCGCGTGCTGCGGTATGCGGAGACAGTAAAAGCACCATAGTAGAACACACATGAAGCTTCTAAGTTGATGTAATAGTCAGTAAGAAGTAGTACAATTCAAGTTTTAGGTATTGATTATTGACTTTTTTGCTGGCTTTGGTGCCTTGGACATGAGCTAGGACCTTAAGATTCTGCATGAAAGGAGGACTAGCAGCCGAGTTGCACGGGAGAATATGAAAAGTGTTCATATGTAGTAAAAACCAGAGAAATCCGTCCGTGTTCGACATTTGTTATCGAATCGACTTAAAGCCAGATCGTAACATTGGCCGCTCTTCTCTCTTAAACGGTTGTACTTATCGTCTGCAAAGCTATGTCGAGTGCTGCGGCATGCGGAGACACTAAAAGCACCATAGTAGAACACAGATGAAGCTTCTAAGTTGATGTAATAGCCAGTAAGAAGTAGTACAATTCAAGTTTTAGGTATCGATTGTTGACTTTTTACCCTTCTTTGGTGCCTTGGGCATGAGCTAGGAACTTAAGATTTTGCATGATAGGAGGTCTAGCAGCCGCGTTGCACGTGAGAATGTGAAAAGTGTTCATAGTTAGTAAAAAAATGAGAAATCCGTCCGTTTTCCTCTCTGAAACGGTTGTACTTATCGTCTGCAAAGCTATGTCGCGTGCTGCGGTATGTGGAGACACTAAAAGCACCATAGTAGAAGTCAGATGAAGCTTCTAAGATGATGTAATAGTCAGTAAGAAGTAGTACAATTCAAGTTTTAAGTATCGATTATTGACTTTTTAGCTGGCTTTGGTACCTTGGACATGAGCTAGGACCTTACGATTCTGCATGAAAGGAGGACTAGCAGTCCAGTTGCATGGGAGAATGTGAAAAGTGTTCATATGTAGTAAAAACCTAAGAAATCCGTCAGTTTCCGCCATTTGTTATCGAATCGACTTAAAGCCAGATCGTCACATTGGCCGCTCTTCTCTCTGAAACGGTTGTACTTATCTTCTGCAAAGCTATGTCGCGTGCTGCGGTATGTGGAGACACTAAAAGCACCATAGTAGAACACACATGAAGCTTCTAAGTTGATCTAATAGCCAGTAAGAAGAAGTACAATTCAAGTTATATGTATCGATTATTGACTTTTTAGCTGGCTTTGGTGCCTTGGACATGAGCTAGGACCTTAAAATTCTGCATGAAAGGACGACTAACAGCCAAGTTGCACGGAAGAATGTGAAAAGTGTTCATATATAGTTAAATCCTGAGAAATCCGTCCGTTTCGGTCATTTGTTATCGAATCGACTTAAAGCCAGATCGTCACATTGGCCGCTCTTCTCTCTGAAACGGTTGTACTTATCGTCTGCAAAGCTATGTCGAGTGCTGCGGCATGCGGAGACACTAAAAGCACCATAGTAGAACACAGATGAAGCTTCTAAGTTGATGTAATAGCCAGTAAGAAGTAGTACAATTCAAGTTTTAGGTATCGATTGTTGACTTTTTACCCTTCTTTGGTGCCTTGGGCATGAGCTAGGAACTTAAGATTTTACATGATAGGAGGTCTAGCACCCGCGTTGCACGTGAGAATGTGAAAAATGTTCATATGTAGTAAAAACCTGAGAAATCCGTCCGTTTTCCTCATTTGTTATCGAATCGACTTAAAGCCAGATCGTCACGTTGGGCGCTCTACTCTCTAAAACGGTTGTACTTATCGTCTGCAAAGCTATGTCGCGTGCTGCGGTATGCGGAGACACTAAAAGCACCATAGTAGAAACACATGAAGCTTCTAAGTTGATCTAATAGCCAGTAAGAAGTAGTAAAATTCAAGTTTTAGGTATCTATTATTGACTTTTTAGCTGTCTTTGGTGCCTTGGACAAGAGCTAGGACCTTAAGATTCTTCATTAATGGAGGACTAGCAGACGAGTTGCACGGGAGAATGTGAAAAGTGTTCATATGTAAAAAAAGCCTGAGAAATCCGTCCGTGTTCGACATTTGTTATCGAATCGACTTAAAGCCAGATCGTCACATTGGCCGCTCTTCTCTCTGAAACGGTTGTACTTATCGTCTGCAAAGCTATGTCGCGTGCTGCGGTATGCGGAGACACTAAAAGCACCATAGTAGAACACAGATGAAGCTTCTAAGCTGATGTAATAGCCACTAAGAAGTAGTACAATTCATGTTATAAGTATCGATTATTGGCTTCTTAGCTGGCTTTGGTGACTTGAACATGAGCTAGGACCTTAAGATTCTGCATGAAAGGAGGTCTAGCAGCCGAGTTGCACTGGATTATGTGGAAAATGTTCATATGTAGTAAAAACCTGAGAAATCCTTCCGTTTTCGTCATTTGTTATCGAATTGACTTAAAGCCAGATCGTCACATTGGCCGCTCTTCTCCCTGAAACGGTTGTACTTATCGACTGCAAAGCTATGTCGCGTGCTGCGGTATGCGGAGACACTAAAAGCATTATAGTAGAACACAGATGAAGCCTCTAATTTGATGTAATAGCCAGTAAGACGTAGTATAATTCAAGTTTTAGGTATCGATTATTGACTTTTTAGCTGGCTTTGGTGCCTTGGACATGGCTAGGACCTTAAGATTCTGCATGAAAGGAGGACTAGCAGCCGAGTTGCAGGGGAGAATGTGAAAAGTGTTCATATGTAGTAAAAACCTTAAAAATCCGTTCGTTATCGTCATTGTTATCGAATCGACTTAAAGCCAGATCGTCACATTGGCCTCTCTTCTCTCTCAAACGGTTGTACTTATCGACTGCAAAGCTATGTCGCGTGCTGCGGTATGCGGAGACACTAAAAGCACCATAGTAGAACACACATGAAGCTTCTAAGTTGATGTAATAGTCAGTAAGAAGTAGTACAATTCAAGTTTTAGGTATTGATTATTGACTTTTTTGCTGGCTTTGGTGCCTTGGACATGAGCTAGGACCTTAAGATTCTGCATGAAAGGAGGACTAGCAGCCGAGTTGCACGGGAGAATATGAAAAGTGTTCATATGTAGTAAAAACCAGAGAAATCCGTCCGTGTTCGACATTTGTTATCGAATCGACTTAAAGCCAGATCGTAACATTGGCCGCTCTTCTCTCTTAAACGGTTGTACTTATCGTCTGCAAAGCTATGTCGAGTGCTGCGGCATGCGGAGACACTAAAAGCACCATAGTAGAACACAGATGAAGCTTCTAAGTTGATGTAATAGCCAGTAAGAAGTAGTACAATTCAAGTTTTAGGTATTGATTGTTGACTTTTTACCCTTCTTTGGTGCCTTGGGCATGAGCTAGGAACTTAAGATTTTGCATGATAGGAGGTCTAGCAGCCGCGTTGCACGTGAGAATGTGAAAAGTGTTCATAGTTAGTAAAAAAATGAGAAATCCGTCCGTTTTCCTCTCTGAAACGGTTGTACTTATCGTCTGCAAAGCTATGTCGCGTGCTGCGGTATGTGGAGACACTAAAAGCACCATAGTAGAAGTCAGATGAAGCTTCCAAGTTGATGTAATAGCCAGTAAGAAGTAGTACAATTCAAGTTTTAGGTATCGATTATTGACTTTTTAGCTGTCTTTGTTGCCTTGGACATGAGCTAGGACCTTAAGATTCTTCATTAATGGAGGACTAGCCGCCGAGTTGCACGGGAGAATGTGAAAAGTGTTCATATGTAGTAAAAACACGCGATCTAGTGT
>NW_026062544.1:0-28142 GCF_023897955.1 Schistocerca gregaria
CTGGCGTTTGTTTGTTTCATGTGTGGATGGTGGTTGGATTGTGGGGTCGTTGGCGGGCGTGGGCGGCGGCGCCGCGGTTGGTGTTACACAAAGTGTATTTTACTTTTATTATTTTTTACCTATTTATTTTGCGCCGCGTTTGTTTGTTTGTTTGTCTTGGTGGTGGTTTTGGAATAGTCTTTTTTGCTTTGCTTTGCTTTCCGGGCGTCACGTTTTGTGCCGTGGCCTGTGTGGGTGGCGCTATTGACGCTTGCGACTTGGTTCGGCCGGTGCGGTGCTTTTTTCTTTTTTTTGGAAACGGCGGCGCCGGGCCGGGCCGGGGGTGGGACGACTGGACTGGAGAGTGAGTGGGGAACTAGTCGTTGCGACCGACAAAGTTTTGCTCGCGACGGAGAGACGTTAGTGGCCCTGAAAAGGGCCGTTTTGTTTGTTTGGCGGTGTGCGGGTTTAGGCGCGCTCGCCGCGGATGCGGCGCGCGAGCTGGATGTCCTTGGGCATGATGGTGACTCGCTTGGCGTGGATTGCGCACAGGTTGGTGTCTTCGAAGAGGCCGACGAGGTAGGCCTCGCTGGCCTCCTGCAGGGCCATGACTGCGGAGCTCTGGAAGCGCAGGTCGGTCTTGAAGTCCTGGGCGATCTCGCGCACTAGGCGCTGGAATGGCAGCTTGCGGATGAGCAGCTCTGTGCTCTTCTGGTAGCGCCTGATTTCTCGCAGGGCGACGGTGCCCGGCCTGTAGCGGTGGGGCTTCTTGACGCCGCCGGTGGCGGGCGCGCTCTTCCTCGCCGCCTTGGTGGCGAGCTGTTTGCGCGGCGCCTTTCCGCCGGTGGACTTGCGGGCCGTTTGCTTTGTCCGGGCCATGGCTACTGCGGATGCGGATGCGGCGTGGAGGATATGCGTGCGCGACGGCGTCCGGTGCTGCCTTGACAACGGGCCCGCGCGCCCCGGGTGCTGCGCTTATATGCCCTCGGTGCGCGGTGGTGGGGGGAGGGGAGGGCGGGCCGCGGGGCCCCAGAGTCTATATAGGGGGGCGGCGCGCGCGCTGGGCGCCACAACCGTAGCCGACTCGCTAGCGCCGGGTGAGGAGCTTGCCTTGCTTTCTGTTTTTTATATTATTGTGGTTGAGACGCTTGAAGAAGAAGAATGACAGGCCGCGGCAAGGGAGGAAAGGGGCTCGGCAAGGGTGGCGCCAAGCGGCACCGCAAGGTGTTGCGCGACAACATCCAGGGCATCACGAAGCCCGCGATCCGCCGCCTGGCGCGCAGGGGCGGCGTGAAGCGCATCTCTGGTCTGATCTACGAGGAGACGCGCGGAGTGCTGAAGGTGTTCCTGGAGAACGTGATCCGCGACGCGGTGACGTACACTGAGCACGCCAAGCGCAAGACTGTGACGGCCATGGACGTGGTGTACGCCCTGAAGAGGCAGGGGCGCACCCTGTACGGTTTCGGCGGTTAGGCGGTGTGAGACCGAAGGAAGGAAAGAGAGATAGATTGAAAAACGGCCCTTTTCAGGGCCACCACAGTGTTCGGAAGTTGAAAAGTGCGAAAGAGTCTGTGTTGCTGGTTTTTCTTTTCCTTTTTAGTCTACTTGGCCTTTTAGTTTTGTTTGGAGTTTTTTTTGACGTGGTGTGCGGTGCGGTTGGGAGGGAAGGAAGCGTGCCCTTGCGTTGTGTGAGCTCCTTCCTTCCTTCCTTCCTTCCCCTCCCTCTTTGCTTGTATGCTTCTTGTCGGTGGATGGGCTGTGTGTTGCGGCGCGGCTGAGCGCCGAGGGGTTATTTTTGAGGTGTGTTGTTGTGCGCCACGTGTGCTGGTTAATGGTCGCGAGACTGTGCGTGCGTGGAGTTGAGTGGAGGAGGTGGCCAAGTACGTGTGTACAAGATGGCGGCGCCTGTGTGTGTAAGAAGGAAAAAAAAACCGTACACAGAGAGAGAGAGAGAGAGAGAGAGAGAGAGAGAGAGAGAGAGAAAAGTGGTGCGACGAACGACTGGAATTCTGCTTTGGACGTAGGTTTGTGTGGTGGCCCTGAAAAGGGCCGATTGTGTTTTGTTTTTTGAGCCGAGGCGGCAAATGGCGCGCTGCGTGCCAAGGGAGCACGCGGCGGTTGCCGATTGCGCTGTCTCTCTTTTAGGCCTTCTTCTCGGTCTTCTTTGGCAGCAGGACGGCCTGGATGTTGGGCAGGACACCTCCCTGTGCGATGGTGACGCCCGACAAGAGCTTGTTGAGCTCCTCGTCGTTGCGTATGGCGAGCTGCAGGTGGCGCGGGATGATGCGCGTCTTCTTGTTGTCGCGGGCCGCGTTTCCGGCCAGCTCGAGCACCTCAGCCGCGAGGTACTCCATGACGGCGGCGAGGTAGACGGGCGCCCCGGCGCCGACGCGCTCGGCGTAGTTTCCCTTGCGCAGGAGGCGGTGGATTCTGCCGACCGGGAACTGGAGCCCAGCCCTGCTTGAGCGGGACTTTGACTTGCCCTTGACTTTGCCTCCCTTTCCGCGTCCGGACATGGCGATGGGCTAGTTTGGAAAGAAGCGAGAAAGAAAAAGCACAACGCCCCAAACGGTGCGAGCCGCAGCGAGTCGAGCAGCGGAGTGCGTGCCGGCGCCGGCGGGGTGGGGGTCCTTTATGGGCTCGGGTGCGGCGGCCGGTTGCGCGCGCGCCCCATTGGTCGGCGGCCGCAGCAGGGCGAGCTGGTAAAGGTGCGGCGGCGGCGTGCGGCGGGTGCCACTGTGTGGGGAGACGCTGACTGGAGCGGAGCGCCTGACTGACTGACTGACTGCGCTGCCTGCCTGCCTGCCTGCCTGCCTGCCTGCCTGTGTTGTTCGTGATGCCGCCCAAGACTAGCGGGAAAGCCGCCAAGAAGGCTGGCAAGGCGCAGAAGAACATTTCGAAGGGCGACAAGAAGAAGAAGCGCAAGAGGAAGGAGAGCTATGCCATCTACATCTACAAGGTGCTGAAGCAGGTGCACCCTGACACGGGCATCTCTTCGAAGGCGATGAGCATCATGAACAGCTTCGTGAACGACATTTTCGAGCGCATTGCGGCCGAGGCTTCTCGCCTGGCGCACTACAACAAGCGCTCGACCATCACGTCCCGCGAGATCCAGACCGCTGTGCGGCTCTTGCTGCCTGGCGAGCTGGCCAAGCACGCGGTGAGCGAGGGCACGAAGGCGGTGACCAAGTACACGAGCTCCAAGTAAGGAGGTGGCTCTTGGAAATAGGAGGCTCGTCCGCGGCGCGGCGAAGAAAAGAAAAAACGGCCCTTTTCAGGGCCACCAAAATGCCTTTGCGGGAAGGGCGGAATTGTTGTTGTTGTTGTTGTTGTTGTTGTGAGCGGGTGGACGGGCGGCACAGCTGTAGCTGTAGCTTGTGGTGTGGTGTGGTGCGGCGCCGGCGCCTTTGGTTTTGGTGTGACGTTGGGATACGCACTTTAGGCCACAGCCGGGTCGTGGGCGTGGGTGTTTCGAGACGTGTTGGTGTTAGGGGGGCGGATCGCTGGAGTTGGCTTGTTTGATATATATATTTTTTTTTTTTTTTTTGTCCCCTTTGTATGGTATGGCCGGAGGTGTGGAACGGAAAGCAAACCGCGATTGTCGGATGTCACACCGTTGGTGGCGAGGGTGAGAAACACGTTGCCGCCTACAGCTGCTTCTACGCCGAGCGGGTGGGTTAAGTTAGTAGTTGGTTGGTTGGGCGACGTAAAAGTGGAGCGTGGAGGTGTGTGTGAACGTGAGGAGACACGCATTGCATTGTATTTGTACGCGCGAGGTGAGTTAGGAGACCACGCGCCACGACGTACGGTGCCCTCTTTCGACCTGACGTCTGACGTCTGGAGGCGGTGTCGTCATTCTGGATGTACGTGTATTTTCCGCTCAGTTGAGTGAGGTGACGCGAGACGACGGCGTCGGTGGTGTTTTTGTTTTGTTGTTGGCGCCCCGGGGATGAAGAGGGGCACCCGACGGTAACGAGAGGTTGCACTTTGTGATCGGTCGAATGTCCGGGGAGCGAGGAATAGGGTGGGGGGTTGAAAAGAAACGCCAGTGTAGGGCAACGGGACGGTGAACGTTCCCGTGGTGTCGGAGGTGTGCAGTGGGGGGGAGGAAAAAAAAAAAGCGCGTAACGGCGCGGCTGCCGTGGTGGAAACGTTCTCTCCAACTGTGGTGGTGTCCCCTGTGTGTTTTGTTGTTCTCTATATCGTGTGTCCCCTCGCACAAGACGCTCTCTGGGCGGGTTTGATTCATTCATTTTTGCATAGTCACGTAGCGTAGAATGGAATGCGCAAGAGTTGAGTGAGACTGGCGACGGTATATGGTCTGAGCAGCGTCAGCTGCACTGCACTCCCCGGAAAAGAATCTTGGATGCCGTGCTAACTGAAATTTGGTGGACGGGGTTCTCAAGGCTGTTTTGCTATTTTCTTGTTTGTTTGTCTCTAGTTAAGATGGTGAAATGACGTCGAAGAAGCAGTATTGCAAATACTGTTATGGAAATGCCCTAGTTTGATGAAAGGAAATGTGTGTTGAATATACAGGATGGTAAAGACCAAGTGCGTTGAAAGAAACGTTGTGAAGGAACGAACGTTCCCTGAATTGGTTTCTTTTTGTTCCCGAGTTGTGTACAATGGACGACGGTTGTGCCATATCGCAGCATTGCATCATCCCCAGGTTTGATTTCAATTGAGCGATAAAAAAAGGAAAAAGAGAAGAACAAGAACACTATCGAAATGGTCTATGGTGTGTGACCCACAATTGTTGTCTTTAAATCACTTACCCAACCATGTCGTAAAAATATTTTTTTTTTTTTTTTTTTTTTTTTTTTTTTTTTTTACAGTGGCTGCCGAATGACCTAGATGTAACAGAGAGAGAGAGAAACACATGGCGTGTCAGATGTTTGTTTTCTTTTCCCCCCCCCCCCCCCCCTCTCGTCAAGTGGCAAATGCGAACACCGAGCTGTAATTGACGATCGACACTAGTATGGCGCGAAAAGGGGGTGCGACCTGTGCAGTTGTGGGTGAAACTTTGGGTGATGGGCTGTCATGCGGCATCGCGTGCGTTCATTACCCCTCGGCGGCGGCGGCGGCGGCGGCGGCGGCGCCGCAGCTCCGTCCAGCTCGCGCTCTCGGAAACAACCCTCTCGTAATGCCGCGTCTCCTCCGTCACTGCAATTTTCAAAGGGAAACCTGTGTGGCCGGTGGGGGTGTGTCAACCGTTGGCCCTCAAGCTCCGCCGACAAAAAGTGTTGAGTGTATCCAGTGTGAGAGAGGTTGACGCTTTTCGTGGTGTGTGTGTGTGTGTGTGTGTGTGTGTGTGTGGCAATGTTTTGAAAAGTTTGCAACGTACGTTAAGAAGTGTTGACGCTGAAACTTGCGGGCTGTGTGGCCCTGGTGGTTGGCTGGCTGGAGACGCGGGCGTGTCCAGTCGGTCGGTTGTTGTGGCTGAAAGGTACGTATACGGTTCCGCCGTCCCGTCGGAACTGCGTCTGTCTGGAAGGTATGACGTGACGTGCAGTTTTTATTAGGTCAGCCCTTGTTGTGTATTGTTCCATTTGTTGCTCACTCGTCACCCGTATTTGGTGTGGCGATGTATGTGGACGTACTGCTGGATCAGTGTCAGGGTTTCCGTGGGAGGTGTTGGTTGGGTTGGATTTGCCTGACACGGCTGAGTCCGCAATTGGCCTGCCGTTCGTTGATGCGATATGTGGGTTCTGAGGAAGAATGTGTACGAGATAGTTGCCCCTGCCCTGCCCTTTCTTTCGCGTTCGTGTGTGCCCCCCTTGTTGTGTAGTGTGGGTTGAACATGGTTCTTTACCGAGTGGGGGGGAATGGGATGGACGGATCCGTTGCTGTTGCTGTCACCGTCAAGACAACGCACGCACGCACGCACGCACCCCTGTCCTACGAGAAGGTGTGTCAACCGGGGTTTCGGTAGTCGTGTGTGAGGGGACGGGGAGAAGCAAAGTGGAGAGTGCGGCACGGGCAGAGAGTGGAATTGGGGCGCGTTGATGTTGGGAAACATGCCCCAAGGGTTGCGGGATGATGTGGCGGTGAGAGCGGGGGGCGGGGGAGAAAAGAAAAGCGAAAAAGAACTAAGGAAGAGGAGGAGGCGTGCGTGTGCGCAGTGGCGGGGCCCCAAAGACCTGTCGTGTGGTGTCGGCCGAACGCGAGCGCGAACGCGAACGCGAACGCGTGTGCGGGGCAGCGTCGGCACGGAGAAGCGAGGAGGAGAGAGAGAGAGAGAGCTGGTCTGATGGGTATTTTTTACCCCCTGTACTCGAAGGACCGGATCTGTCCTTGATCCCTGCCTTCTGTCTGATTATGTTGGGTAACAAAATGATGGGATGATAGGGTCTCTTGGGTGTGTGTAGATGTTTGTTTGTTTGAGTGAGTGTTATGGTGTTTGTATTTTATTTTTGTTTATCATGGTATGTTGTAGTTTGTGGTGTTTTGTCGTGATGGGAAATGTCGTTCTTGGGTCGGGTGGATTTTGGTCCCAGATTTCTGATGAGTGGGTGGTTCGAATCCGTGGTTTGGTGGAAAAAAAACAAAAAAAAAAAAAAAAAAAAACTTTATGGATTTTTCTTTGGATGATTTCCGGGATTTTGATTGAGTATGTTATGGTTTGTGTATATGTCTCGGTTTGTCTGGTACCGGCCGGCATCAGCAGTAATTCTGAAGTATTTGTTCTGCACCCTTTTTTACTCTTGTTATGTTTGGTGTCTGCGGCCATTGACGAGATTTTTCAGAGCCGTAAGTGATGGCTGGTTCCTATGACGGTTTTGAAGATTTTCTTTTTGGCGCGCATATTTATTCTGTTTCCTTTGATGATTGGGTACAGTCTGAATATTGCTGCTGCAGCCTTGTTACAAACGTGTGTAACATGGTCTCTAAATGTCAACCTCTTGTCCAGCTTGATGCCTAGATACTTTATTGTGCCTGACCATGGAAGATTGTTATTTCTGAGGCGTATATGCAGGTTAGGAGGTATTCTTTTTGAATGTGAATCGTATTGTATTGCTTGGGTTTTCTCCGCGTTTATTGTTTTTTTGGTTAGCCCATTTCTGGATGGATTGTAGGTGTTGCTCTATTTTTGTGACTCTATATTGCAGGTTAGAACTGCTGCGGTAGACTGCAGTGTCGTCTGCAAATAGTGACAAGTGTCCTCCCAGCTGTTTGTTTGTGTATATTGAGTAGAGAATGGGCCCCAGCACTGAGCCTTGCGGGACTCCAGCCTCTATGGATCTAGTGTTACTTGCCGCTCCTGGTACATGGACATAGAATGCTCTGTTGCGGAGAAAAGAAGCAATAATGTGGATGGGGCAGTTGTACTGGTGGAGCTTGTAGATAAGGCGTTATCCGAATGCTTTTCCAATGTCAAGCAGGAC
The DNA here is from genome assembly GCF_023897955.1 of Schistocerca gregaria. Taxonomy (NCBI): domain Eukaryota; kingdom Metazoa; phylum Arthropoda; class Insecta; order Orthoptera; family Acrididae; genus Schistocerca; species Schistocerca gregaria. The sequence goes on from NW_026062544.1 coordinate 7,365, forward strand.
TGCTCCAGTACTGTGTCTAATGTTTCTGGCCTGACATATGTGCTCGACTAGTCTGGTCACCTGGTGGGTGGTGCTGTGTTCTTCGCGGAATCGGAATTGTTGTGGGATGATTATGTTGTTATCCTTTAAGAATTGAATTTCTTCAGTTCAGTTTGAATGAGCTTTCCGAGAACCTTTCCAAGGAAGTTGGCCTATAGTTTTGCGGAAATAATAAGTCCTTGTTTGGCTTTGGTAATGTGATGACTCGGGCCTGTTTCCAAGTAGTTTAGTCTGAAGCAAGCATTATATATTGATGTTAGATAGATAATTGATAGTTGCTGGAGGTAGGTGATGTAGTAGTTGCGGTTTGATGGAATCTGGGCCTGATGCCTTCTTAGGATGTGTGTATGTTTGTGATGTGATAAGATACGGGGTTTCTGCGTTTATTGGATTGTGAAAGATGTTCTGATCGGGGCACTTAGGATGCGGTTTTACCCTTCTGAGTACCATTTCCTGGTGGTCATCAGTTTCGTCATCTACCGCTTCTGGTGCTTGGAATTGCCTTTCTAGTGAATCCGCCAGTGCTTCAGCTCGGTCTGTGGGGTCGTTCCTTCCCCATGTAGATGTAGATGTTTCGTGTCTAGTTTACGAGTTTTAAGAAATTTCCAGAATTTTTCCTGGTCCCTTCCTGCTTCTCGTAACGTTTCCTCCCACGCCTCGCTACGGTGGTTTTCGGAGCTCTCTTTTTGATCCTCCCGGCCAATTGCTCTGATTTTCGTCGGTCGGCTGGGTCCCTGTAGTTTTGCCATCTCTTTCTGGCGCGCGCGGGCTGCGGTTGGCGCCTTTGGTGGCAACGGCCGGGGCAAGCAGCGGTGTGTGGTGTGGTGCGGGGCGGGCAGGGGCAGTGGTGGTTGACGGATGGCCTGGGGGCCGAAAAACGGGCCGGCCGGCGGACGGATGTTGAGAGAGGCGGCGCGCACGCGTCTCGCGCGGACACAGGCGCCACAGCGTTGATGATTGGAAGGAGGTGCGGTGCGGGGATGGGCCCAGGAAAAAAGACGGTCGTGGCCCCTGTCTTGGGTGCGTGTCGACGTCAGCACCGTCGGTGTGGTGTGGTGTGGTGTGGTGTGGTGTGGTGTGGTGTGGTGTGGTGTGGTGTGGGCAGGGAGGGGGGAAAAGCGGGCTGCGGGCTGCGGGCTGCGGGCTGCGGGCTGCGGAGGGAATGGTGGTGGGGAGTAGGCACACATGTGGGCGGGCGCAAAATCGGCCGGTGCCCGTAAACCGCGGCGGGATATTGGGTGGAAAAGAGGGAAATTGTAGAAAGGAAAACAAGCGGAGGGGGCGAATGTGGTGGGGTGGGGGGACGGGCGGGGGCGAGGCGACAGCTTGCTTTTTCTTTTTCATTTTATTTTATTTTGTTGTAGTGTTTTTGTTTTTTTTTGTTTTTTTGCGTGTGTGTGGCCTTGGAGAGGCTGGTCTTGTCTGGCTTACGCTTTGGGTGCGTGTGTTGGTACTTTTTCGTTTTTTCTTGTTCTGCAGAGCAGGGGCGGGGCGGTGGGAACGGCTGGCTGGCTGTGCCCAGAGGAGGAGGAGACGCTGGCGGCGGGCCCGGCTCCTGGGGCTGCTGTTGCATGCGCTGTGCAAAGAAAGGAAGAGTGGGTTTGTTTGGCTGGTGAAGTGCATTATTTAAGTGTGGGCTTGCCGGCCTGGCTCCGATGCGCAGGTAGATAGATGCCGGCGGCGACCGCAGGCAGGCGCGTTGTGTGTACAGAGGGACGAGCCATGTGTTTTGCAAGCAGGACGTGGCGTGCCGAGTGGAGAGGAGGCGGCGGCTCGGCTCGGTTCGGCCCGGTCCGGCGGTGCCGCGCTGTTGTCGCGGACGTGAGCGCCCCCTGGCGGGCGGGTGGTTGGCGGCGGCGTGGTGGACGCGTGTGGCAGTTGTGTGCACGGGTTGCTTGGGCGAGTGAGCAGTGGCTGGCGGTGTTGGCGCGTCGTCGGGGAGGTATGTGTTGCGGCCGCGTCTGCTGCGCGCTGCGTCGTTGTGTCGACTGTGTGTGGGCGTGGGCACGTGTGCTCTGGCGAGGGCGTCGTAAAAAAGTGGGTCGCGGTGTGCGTGCGTAGCCCGTGATGATGTATTGTGCGTCGCGTCGTTGTGTGCGAAACGGATGCCGAGAGGTGTGTGGTGAGTGCGAAGCGCGAATGTGCGGCGTTTGGCGGTTTCGGTGTGTTTTCTGTTTTTGCGGCGTGAGAGTGGGGCTGGCTGGCTGGCTGGCTGGCTGGCTGTTTGTTGTTGGTGTTGCCTTGTGTGTGTAGGTTGATGGCGCGACGCGGAGGGGACGCCGTTTGCTGCGTGCCTTGCCTCGCGTGTGTTGGCGCGCCGTGCATGTGTTTGGGTCGTGGGGGCGGTGTTTTTGTTTGTATTTGGATTTTCATTTTTTGGCGTGTTGTGTCGTGTATGGCAAGGGCGAGAGGAGTAGTGCGGTAGTGTCGTTGCGGCACGGGCGTCTGGTGGGGCTGTGCGTCGTGGCGGGGAAGGTGTGTAGGTTGCGGCGATGCGGCGAGCCCAGCCCGTCGTTTGACGGTGTGCCGGGTGAGTTGCGCTGCGAATCGAGTGTGGCGGGAAGGGAGCTGCGTGGCGCCTGCGTCCGTTGGCAGCAGGGGCTGTGCCTTTTGAGAGTTTGTTTGATTTCGGGACGACGACGACGACGACGACTGGTTGGTTGGTGGGTGGGGTGGCGTGCACGTTTGTCGTACTGGGCGAGTCGATTGCCTGCCGGCTGGCGAAAGGTGCGCCGCCGCCCGTCTCTCGCGCTCTGTGTTGTTTTTTTTTTTTTTCTGTGTGTGTCGGCTGCGTTTTTGTTTGCGGTGCGCGCGAAGACGGTGGTGCCGAAAGTGTGCCGGCGTGGCGTTGCGACCGCGACGAGCCGCGGGCGCGCCATTTGGCTGGTGTTGCGTGAAGAGCGGCTGTGTACGGGTAGTGGCTGTAGCCGTACGTGTACGTGCACGTGCATCCGGCCCGGCCGCCAGCCCAGCCCAGCCCAGCCCAGCCCAGCCCAGCCGAGTCGGGTGAGCGGAGGCCGACACGTGGTGGTGCTGTGCTCTCTCGGCTCGGGGGGGTTTGTGTGTGTGTGTGTGTGTGTGCGTGCGTGCGTGTGTGTCTCGTTCGCTCTCCGGAATCTGCTCGTTCTGCTGATCCCCGCCTGTCGGCGTCGTTTATTTTTACTTATTTATTTTTTACCTGTTGTTTGTTTTTCGACGTCGTCTTGCAGTTTTGTCCTTTGCGGCGTGCCGACGACCCGCCGCGCGACCTTATGAAACCCCAAAGCGTGGCGTGGCGTGGCGTGGCGTGGCCGAGCCGCAGCAGCTAAGGGGGTGCGGCCGCCTCGACGCCTTAACCTCCTAAACTTCTTTAAGCCGTTAACGCAGCCACCTAAACTAACGTAACCTAACGTAAGCCCTTAGGCCAACCCCCAAGTCGCCTTAACCTAACGTACGTGACCGCAACCTTAGCTTAACGCCTACGTTAAGACGTGACGTCACGTCAACGCTTAACCTAACCCTGACGCCTTCTTAGCCTAACCTGACGTAACCTAAGGTAAGGTAACCGTTGAAAGAAAGAAACCACCTTTGTTTTGACGTTGAGGCGTGTAAGGTCGGCTGTGAGGGCAGATTCGGTGTGTCTGTAGTTGGGGCTGGCTGGTAATTTATTTTGTTTGTTTGTTTATCGTTGTCTTGTTTTCGCCTGTGGCGGGGGGGTTGGCGCTCCGTCGGCCGGTGCCATGTTGCGCAGGCGGCGATCGTAAAAAAGTAGAAAAAAAAAAAGAAAAAAGAAAAAAAAAATGTGTTGGAAGGGCTGTGGGTGTTGGCGGGCGAGGCGAGAGGAGGAGGACGGCCCGCGGCCGTGGCCCGACGGCTGCGGGCCGATCGGGAAAACGGCGGAAGGCGATGGGGCGGCGGAGGTGCGTTTGTGCACGGCCGTCATCGCCGCACGACTCGGCTCGTGTGGCTGTGGCGCCGGCCGCGGTGGCCGGGCTGCCGCGGCGACGGTGTGGGAGTTTTGACGAAGGTTTGGCCATTGTGGCGGGTCGTCGGCTGGGGCTGTGGGGGCGGCATTTGGGCGGGGGCGGCGATTCTCGGCGGGCCGACCCAGGCTGTGGCGCGCGGTGGCTGCAGTTTGGCCGTGGTTTGCGGCGCCGCCGCGGCGACTGGTTGGCGACCGTGGTGTCGGTGTGTGTAGCCCCATCCTCGGTGGTTTGAATGGCGCGGGTGGTTGCGGCGCAGGTTGGGGGCTGCTCCGCGCAGGCTGTCGGACGTTGGGCGGTAGCAAGCGCGGGAGGCGCGGCGCGGCGGCGCGGCGGCGCGCCGAGTGGCGGCCGCTCTCTCGGCCGTCCGCGCCCGCCCGCGACACTGGCTGGGCCAGGCGCGTGCGCGGCTATTCTCTGCTGCGCGCCCCTCGCTGTTGTGCGTCGTCGAAGGAGAGAAGGAAGCGAAAGCAAGGGGAAAAAAGAAAAGAGAACAGGCAAAAGATGGCAGACCAGGCGGCTACGAACGAGACTGCCGCGGCACCCGCCGCCACCGGCACTACGAAGAAGGCCAAGTCTGCGTCGTCTGCGAAGAAGCCGCGCGCCAAGCCTGCGCACCCGCGCACCTCTGAGATGGTGACGGCCGCCATCAAGAGTCTGAAGGAGCGCGGCGGGTCGTCGCTGCAGGCGATCAAGAAGTACATTGCCGCGCACTACAAGCTGGACGCGGAGAAGCTGGCGCCCTTTATCAAGAAGTACCTCAAGTCGGCCGTCGTGGCTGGCGAGCTGGTGCAGACGAAGGGGAAGGGCGCGTCGGGCTCTTTCAAGCTTGCCGGCGCCGGCGGCGGGGCGGCCGAGGGCGGCAAGGCTCGTGGTGGCGGCGGTGGTGCGAAGAAGAAGCGCGCCGCTCCGGCCAGCAAGGAGAAGAAGGGGGCCCGTGCGGCCGGCGCAAAGAAGGCTGGCGGCGTGAAGGCGGCGACCGGTCGGAAGGCGGGCGCCGCCAAGAAGGCGTCTGCGGCGTCGGCCGCTCCCGCGGGTGCGAAGAAGGCGGCTGCGGCCAAGCCGGCCAAGGCCAAGTCGCCGTCGAAGGCGAAGAAGGCCGCCAAGGTTCCGACGAAGAAGCCGAAGGCGCCGCGCCCGAAGAAGGCGACGGCGACGCCGTCTAAGGCGAAGGCTTCGCCCAAGAAGAAGAAGTAAAAAGGGCAGGGAAGGGTTGGCGGTTGACACCGTCGCCTGGAGGCCGGCGCGCAACCAGAGGCTGTCGCGCGGTCCCGGACAAAAACAAAAACGGCCCTTCTCAGGGCCATCAAAGCACGTCGGGAAGGTGTTGATTGTCGTGTCGTGTCGTGGTCGGTCGGTTGCCTTGTTGTCTGTCTGTCTGTCTTGCTTGCTGGCGTTTGTTTGTTTCATGTGTGGATGGTGGTTGGATTGTGGGGTCGTTGGCGGGCGTGGGCGGCGGCGCCGCGGTTGGTGTTACACAAAGTGTATTTTACTTTTATTATTTTTTACCTATTTATTTTGCGCCGCGTTTGTTTGTTTGTTTGTCTTGGTGGTGGTTTTGGAATAGTCTTTTTTGCTTTGCTTTGCTTTCCGGGCGTCACGTTTTGTGCCGTGGCCTGTGTGGGTGGCGCTATTGACGCTTGCGACTTGGTTCGGCCGGTGCGGTGCTTTTTTCTTTTTTTTGGAAACGGCGGCGCCGGGCCGGGCCGGGGGTGGGACGACTGGACTGGAGAGTGAGTGGGGAACTAGTCGTTGCGACCGACAAAGTTTTGCTCGCGACGGAGAGACGTTAGTGGCCCTGAAAAGGGCCGTTTTGTTTGTTTGGCGGTGTGCGGGTTTAGGCGCGCTCGCCGCGGATGCGGCGCGCGAGCTGGATGTCCTTGGGCATGATGGTGACTCGCTTGGCGTGGATTGCGCACAGGTTGGTGTCTTCGAAGAGGCCGACGAGGTAGGCCTCGCTGGCCTCCTGCAGGGCCATGACTGCGGAGCTCTGGAAGCGCAGGTCGGTCTTGAAGTCCTGGGCGATCTCGCGCACTAGGCGCTGGAATGGCAGCTTGCGGATGAGCAGCTCTGTGCTCTTCTGGTAGCGCCTGATTTCTCGCAGGGCGACGGTGCCCGGCCTGTAGCGGTGGGGCTTCTTGACGCCGCCGGTGGCGGGCGCGCTCTTCCTCGCCGCCTTGGTGGCGAGCTGTTTGCGCGGCGCCTTTCCGCCGGTGGACTTGCGGGCCGTTTGCTTTGTCCGGGCCATGGCTACTGCGGATGCGGATGCGGCGTGGAGGATATGCGTGCGCGACGGCGTCCGGTGCTGCCTTGACAACGGGCCCGCGCGCCCCGGGTGCTGCGCTTATATGCCCTCGGTGCGCGGTGGTGGGGGGAGGGGAGGGCGGGCCGCGGGGCCCCAGAGTCTATATAGGGGGGCGGCGCGCGCGCTGGGCGCCACAACCGTAGCCGACTCGCTAGCGCCGGGTGAGGAGCTTGCCTTGCTTTCTGTTTTTTATATTATTGTGGTTGAGACGCTTGAAGAAGAAGAATGACAGGCCGCGGCAAGGGAGGAAAGGGGCTCGGCAAGGGTGGCGCCAAGCGGCACCGCAAGGTGTTGCGCGACAACATCCAGGGCATCACGAAGCCCGCGATCCGCCGCCTGGCGCGCAGGGGCGGCGTGAAGCGCATCTCTGGTCTGATCTACGAGGAGACGCGCGGAGTGCTGAAGGTGTTCCTGGAGAACGTGATCCGCGACGCGGTGACGTACACTGAGCACGCCAAGCGCAAGACTGTGACGGCCATGGACGTGGTGTACGCCCTGAAGAGGCAGGGGCGCACCCTGTACGGTTTCGGCGGTTAGGCGGTGTGAGACCGAAGGAAGGAAAGAGAGATAGATTGAAAAACGGCCCTTTTCAGGGCCACCACAGTGTTCGGAAGTTGAAAAGTGCGAAAGAGTCTGTGTTGCTGGTTTTTCTTTTCCTTTTTAGTCTACTTGGCCTTTTAGTTTTGTTTGGAGTTTTTTTTGACGTGGTGTGCGGTGCGGTTGGGAGGGAAGGAAGCGTGCCCTTGCGTTGTGTGAGCTCCTTCCTTCCTTCCTTCCTTCCCCTCCCTCTTTGCTTGTATGCTTCTTGTCGGTGGATGGGCTGTGTGTTGCGGCGCGGCTGAGCGCCGAGGGGTTATTTTTGAGGTGTGTTGTTGTGCGCCACGTGTGCTGGTTAATGGTCGCGAGACTGTGCGTGCGTGGAGTTGAGTGGAGGAGGTGGCCAAGTACGTGTGTACAAGATGGCGGCGCCTGTGTGTGTAAGAAGGAAAAAAAAACCGTACACAGAGAGAGAGAGAGAGAGAGAGAGAGAGAGAGAGAGAGAGAGAAAAGTGGTGCGACGAACGACTGGAATTCTGCTTTGGACGTAGGTTTGTGTGGTGGCCCTGAAAAGGGCCGATTGTGTTTTGTTTTTTGAGCCGAGGCGGCAAATGGCGCGCTGCGTGCCAAGGGAGCACGCGGCGGTTGCCGATTGCGCTGTCTCTCTTTTAGGCCTTCTTCTCGGTCTTCTTTGGCAGCAGGACGGCCTGGATGTTGGGCAGGACACCTCCCTGTGCGATGGTGACGCCCGACAAGAGCTTGTTGAGCTCCTCGTCGTTGCGTATGGCGAGCTGCAGGTGGCGCGGGATGATGCGCGTCTTCTTGTTGTCGCGGGCCGCGTTTCCGGCCAGCTCGAGCACCTCAGCCGCGAGGTACTCCATGACGGCGGCGAGGTAGACGGGCGCCCCGGCGCCGACGCGCTCGGCGTAGTTTCCCTTGCGCAGGAGGCGGTGGATTCTGCCGACCGGGAACTGGAGCCCAGCCCTGCTTGAGCGGGACTTTGACTTGCCCTTGACTTTGCCTCCCTTTCCGCGTCCGGACATGGCGATGGGCTAGTTTGGAAAGAAGCGAGAAAGAAAAAGCACAACGCCCCAAACGGTGCGAGCCGCAGCGAGTCGAGCAGCGGAGTGCGTGCCGGCGCCGGCGGGGTGGGGGTCCTTTATGGGCTCGGGTGCGGCGGCCGGTTGCGCGCGCGCCCCATTGGTCGGCGGCCGCAGCAGGGCGAGCTGGTAAAGGTGCGGCGGCGGCGTGCGGCGGGTGCCACTGTGTGGGGAGACGCTGACTGGAGCGGAGCGCCTGACTGACTGACTGACTGCGCTGCTGCCTGCCTGCCTGCCTGCCTGCCTGCCTGCCTGCCTGTTTGTTCGTGATGCCGCCCAAGACTAGCGGGAAAGCCGCCAAGAAGGCTGGCAAGGCGCAGAAGAACATTTCGAAGGGCGACAAGAAGAAGAAGCGCAAGAGGAAGGAGAGCTATGCCATCTACATCTACAAGGTGCTGAAGCAGGTGCACCCTGACACGGGCATCTCTTCGAAGGCGATGAGCATCATGAACAGCTTCGTGAACGACATTTTCGAGCGCATTGCGGCCGAGGCTTCTCGCCTGGCGCACTACAACAAGCGCTCGACCATCACGTCCCGCGAGATCCAGACCGCTGTGCGGCTCTTGCTGCCTGGCGAGCTGGCCAAGCACGCGGTGAGCGAGGGCACGAAGGCGGTGACCAAGTACACGAGCTCCAAGTAAGGAGGTGGCTCTTGGAAATAGGAGGCTCGTCCGCGGCGCGGCGAAGAAAAGAAAAAACGGCCCTTTTCAGGGCCACCAAAATGCCTTTGCGGGAAGGGCGGAATTGTTGTTGTTGTTGTTGTTGTTGTTGTGAGCGGGTGGACGGGCGGCACAGCTGTAGCTGTAGCTTGTGGTGTGGTGTGGTGCGGCGCCGGCGCCTTTGGTTTTGGTGTGACGTTGGGATACGCACTTTAGGCCACAGCCGGGTCGTGGGCGTGGGTGTTTCGAGACGTGTTGGTGTTAGGGGGGCGGATCGCTGGAGTTGGCTTGTTTGATATATATATTTTTTTTTTTTTTTTTGTCCCCTTTGTATGGTATGGCCGGAGGTGTGGAACGGAAAGCAAACCGCGATTGTCGGATGTCACACCGTTGGTGGCGAGGGTGAGAAACACGTTGCCGCCTACAGCTGCTTCTACGCCGAGCGGGTGGGTTAAGTTAGTAGTTGGTTGGTTGGGCGACGTAAAAGTGGAGCGTGGAGGTGTGTGTGAACGTGAGGAGACACGCATTGCATTGTATTTGTACGCGCGAGGTGAGTTAGGAGACCACGCGCCACGACGTACGGTGCCCTCTTTCGACCTGACGTCTGACGTCTGGAGGCGGTGTCGTCATTCTGGATGTACGTGTATTTTCCGCTCAGTTGAGTGAGGTGACGCGAGACGACGGCGTCGGTGGTGTTTTTGTTTTGTTGTTGGCGCCCCGGGGATGAAGAGGGGCACCCGACGGTAACGAGAGGTTGCACTTTGTGATCGGTCGAATGTCCGGGGAGCGAGGAATAGGGTGGGGGGTTGAAAAGAAACGCCAGTGTAGGGCAACGGGACGGTGAACGTTCCCGTGGTGTCGGAGGTGTGCAGTGGGGGGGAGGAAAAAAAAAAAGCGCGTAACGGCGCGGCTGCCGTGGTGGAAACGTTCTCTCCAACTGTGGTGGTGTCCCCTGTGTGTTTTGTTGTTCTCTATATCGTGTGTCCCCTCGCACAAGACGCTCTCTGGGCGGGTTTGATTCATTCATTTTTGCATAGTCACGTAGCGTAGAATGGAATGCGCAAGAGTTGAGTGAGACTGGCGACGGTATATGGTCTGAGCAGCGTCAGCTGCACTGCACTCCCCGGAAAAGAATCTTGGATGCCGTGCTAACTGAAATTTGGTGGACGGGGTTCTCAAGGCTGTTTTGCTATTTTCTTGTTTGTTTGTCTCTAGTTAAGATGGTGAAATGACGTCGAAGAAGCAGTATTGCAAATACTGTTATGGAAATGCCCTAGTTTGATGAAAGGAAATGTGTGTTGAATATACAGGATGGTAAAGACCAAGTGCGTTGAAAGAAACGTTGTGAAGGAACGAACGTTCCCTGAATTGGTTTCTTTTTGTTCCCGAGTTGTGTACAATGGACGACGGTTGTGCCATATCGCAGCATTGCATCATCCCCAGGTTTGATTTCAATTGAGCGATAAAAAAAGGAAAAAGAGAAGAACAAGAACACTATCGAAATGGTCTATGGTGTGTGACCCACAATTGTTGTCTTTAAATCACTTACCCAACCATGTCGTAAAAATATTTTTTTTTTTTTTTTTTTTTTTTTTTTTTTTTTTTTACAGTGGCTGCCGAATGACCTAGATGTAACAGAGAGAGAGAGAAACACATGGCGTGTCAGATGTTTGTTTTCTTTTCCCCCCCCCCCCCCCCCCTCTCGTCAAGTGGCAAATGCGAACACCGTCAGCTGTAATTGACGATCGACACTAGTATGGCGCGAAAAGGGGGTGCGACCTGTGCAGTTGTGGGTGAAACTTTGGGTGATGGGCTGTCATGCGGCATCGCGTGCGTTCATTACCCCTCGGCGGCGGCGGCGGCGGCGGCGGCGGCGCCGCAGCTCCGTCCAGCTCGCGCTCTCGGAAACAACCCTCTCGTAATGCCGCGTCTCCTCCGTCACTGCAATTTTCAAAGGGAAACCTGTGTGGCCGGTGGGGGTGTGTCAACCGTTGGCCCTCAAGCTCCGCCGACAAAAAGTGTTGAGTGTATCCAGTGTGAGAGAGGTTGACGCTTTTCGTGGTGTGTGTGTGTGTGTGTGTGTGTGTGTGTGTGGCAATGTTTTGAAAAGTTTGCAACGTACGTTAAGAAGTGTTGACGCTGAAACTTGCGGGCTGTGTGGCCCTGGTGGTTGGCTGGCTGGAGACGCGGGCGTGTCCAGTCGGTCGGTTGTTGTGGCTGAAAGGTACGTATACGGTTCCGCCGTCCCGTCGGAACTGCGTCTGTCTGGAAGGTATGACGTGACGTGCAGTTTTTATTAGGTCAGCCCTTGTTGTGTATTGTTCCATTTGTTGCTCACTCGTCACCCGTATTTGGTGTGGCGATGTATGTGGACGTACTGCTGGATCAGTGTCAGGGTTTCCGTGGGAGGTGTTGGTTGGGTTGGATTTGCCTGACACGGCTGAGTCCGCAATTGGCCTGCCGTTCGTTGATGCGATATGTGGGTTCTGAGGAAGAATGTGTACGAGATAGTTGCCCCTGCCCTGCCCTTTCTTTCGCGTTCGTGTGTGCCCCCCTTGTTGTGTAGTGTGGGTTGAACATGGTTCTTTACCGAGTGGGGGGGAATGGGATGGACGGATCCGTTGCTGTTGCTGTCACCGTCAAGACAACGCACGCACGCACGCACGCACCCCTGTCCTACGAGAAGGTGTGTCAACCGGGGTTTCGGTAGTCGTGTGTGTAGGGGACGGGGAGAAGCAAAGTGGAGAGTGCGGCACGGGCAGAGAGTGGAATTGGGGCGCGTTGATGTTGGGAAACATGCCCCAAGGGTTGCGGGATGATGTGGCGGTGAGAGCGGGGGGCGGGGGAGAAAAGAAAAGCGAAAAAGAACTAAGGAAGAGGAGGAGGCGTGCGTGTGCGCAGTGGCGGGGCCCCAAAGACCTGTCGTGTGGTGTCGGCCGAACGCGAGCGCGAACGCGAACGCGAACGCGTGTGCGGGGCAGCGTCGGCACGGAGAAGCGAGGAGGAGAGAGAGAGAGAGAGCTGGTCTGATGGGTATTTTTTACCCCCTGTACTCGAAGGACCGGATCTGTCCTTGATCCCTGCCTTCTGTCTGATTATGTTGGGTAACAAAATGATGGGATGATAGGGTCTCTTGGGTGTGTGTAGATGTTTGTTTGTTTGAGTGAGTGTTATGGTGTTTGTATTTTATTTTTGTTTATCATGGTATGTTGTAGTTTGTGGTGTTTTGTCGTGATGGGAAATGTCGTTCTTGGGTCGGGTGGATTTTGGTCCCAGATTTCTGATGAGTGGGTGGTTCGAATCCGTGGTTTGGTGGAAAAAAAACAAAAAAAAAAAAAAAAAAAAACTTTATGGATTTTTCTTTGGATGATTTCCGGGATTTTGATTGAGTATGTTATGGTTTGTGTATATGTCTCGGTTTGTCTGGTACCGGCCGGCATCAGCAGTAATTCTGAAGTATTTGTTCTGCACCCTTTTTTACTCTTGTTATGTTTGGTGTCTGCGGCCATTGACGAGATTTTTCAGAGCCGTAAGTGATGGCTGGTTCCTATGACGGTTTTGAAGATTTTCTTTTTGGCGCGCATATTTATTCTGTTTCCTTTGATGATTGGGTACAGTCTGAATATTGCTGCTGCAGCCTTGTTACAAACGTGTGTAACATGGTCTCTAAATGTCAACCTCTTGTCCAGCTTGATGCCTAGATACTTTATTGTGCCTGACCATGGAAGATTGTTATTTCTGAGGCGTATATGCAGGTTAGGAGGTATTCTTTTTGAATGTGAATCGTATTGTATTGCTTGGGTTTTCTCCGCGTTTATTGTTTTTTTGGTTAGCCCATTTCTGGATGGATTGTAGGTGTTGCTCTATTTTTGTGACTCTATATTGCAGGTTAGAACTGCTGCGGTAGACTGCAGTGTCGTCTGCAAATAGTGACAAGTGTCCTCCCAGCTGTTTGTTTGTGTATATTGAGTAGAGAATGGGCCCCAGCACTGAGCCTTGCGGGACTCCAGCCTCTATGGATCTAGTGTTACTTGCCGCTCCTGGTACATGGACATAGAATGCTCTGTTGCGGAGAAAAGAAGCAATAATGTGGATGGGGCAGTTGTACTGGTGGAGCTTGTAGATAAGGCGTTATCCGAATGCTTTTCCAATGTCAAGCAGGACTGCTCCAGTACTGTGTCTAATGTTTCTGGCCTGACATATGTGCTCGACTAGTCTGGTCACCTGGTGGGTGGTGCTGTGTTCTTCGCGGAATCGGAATTGTTGTGGGATGATTATGTTGTTATCCTTTAAGAATTGAATTTCTTCAGTTCAGTTTGAATGAGCTTTCCGAGAACCTTTCCAAGGAAGTTGGCCTATAGTTTTGCGGAAATAATAAGTCCTTGTTTGGCTTTGGTAATGTGATGACTCGGGCCTGTTTCCAAGTAGTTTAGTCTGAAGCAAGCATTATATATTGATGTTAGATAGATAATTGATAGTTGCTGGAGGTAGGTGATGTAGTAGTTGCGGTTTGATGGAATCTGGGCCTGATGCCTTCTTAGGATGTGTGTATGTTTGTGATGTGATAAGATACGGGGTTTCTGCGTTTATTGGATTGTGAAAGATGTTCTGATCGGGGCACTTAGGATGCGGTTTTACCCTTCTGAGTACCATTTCCTGGTGGTCATCAGTTTCGTCATCTACCGCTTCTGGTGCTTGGAATTGCCTTTCTAGTGAATCCGCCAGTGCTTCAGCTCGGTCTGTGGGGTCGTTCCTTCCCCATGTAGATGTAGATGTTTCGTGTCTAGTTTACGAGTTTTAAGAAATTTCCAGAATTTTTCCTGGTCCCTTCCTGCTTCTCGTAACGTTTCCTCCCACGCCTCGCTACGGTGGTTTTCGGAGCTCTCTTTTTGATCCTCCCGGCCAATTGCTCTGATTTTCGTCGGTCGGCTGGGTCCCTGTAGTTTTGCCATCTCTTTCTGGCGCGCGCGGGCTGCGGTTGGCGCCTTTGGTGGCAACGGCCGGGGCAAGCAGCGGTGTGTGGTGTGGTGCGGGGCGGGCAGGGGCAGTGGTGGTTGACGGATGGCCTGGGGGCCGAAAAACGGGCCGGCCGGCGGACGGATGTTGAGAGAGGCGGCGCGCACGCGTCTCGCGCGGACACAGGCGCCACAGCGTTGATGATTGGAAGGAGGTGCGGTGCGGGGATGGGCCCAGGAAAAAAGACGGTCGTGGCCCCTGTCTTGGGTGCGTGTCGACGTCAGCACCGTCGGTGTGGTGTGGTGTGGTGTGGTGTGGTGTGGTGTGGTGTGGTGTGGTGTGGTGTGGGCAGGGAGGGGGGAAAAGCGGGCTGCGGGCTGCGGGCTGCGGGCTGCGGGCTGCGGAGGGAATGGTGGTGGGGAGTAGGCACACATGTGGGCGGGCGCAAAATCGGCCGGTGCCCGTAAACCGCGGCGGGATATTGGGTGGAAAAGAGGGAAATTGTAGAAAGGAAAACAAGCGGAGGGGGCGAATGTGGTGGGGTGGGGGGACGGGCGGGGGCGAGGCGACAGCTTGCTTTTTCTTTTTCATTTTATTTTATTTTGTTGTAGTGTTTTTGTTTTTTTTTGTTTTTTTGCGTGTGTGTGGCCTTGGAGAGGCTGGTCTTGTCTGGCTTACGCTTTGGGTGCGTGTGTTGGTACTTTTTCGTTTTTTCTTGTTCTGCAGAGCAGGGGCGGGGCGGTGGGAACGGCTGGCTGGCTGTGCCCAGAGGAGGAGGAGACGCTGGCGGCGGGCCCGGCTCCTGGGGCTGCTGTTGCATGCGCTGTGCAAAGAAAGGAAGAGTGGGTTTGTTTGGCTGGTGAAGTGCATTATTTAAGTGTGGGCTTGCCGGCCTGGCTCCGATGCGCAGGTAGATAGATGCCGGCGGCGACCGCAGGCAGGCGCGTTGTGTGTACAGAGGGACGAGCCATGTGTTTTGCAAGCAGGACGTGGCGTGCCGAGTGGAGAGGAGGCGGCGGCTCGGCTCGGTTCGGCCCGGTCCGGCGGTGCCGCGCTGTTGTCGCGGACGTGAGCGCCCCCTGGCGGGCGGGTGGTTGGCGGCGGCGTGGTGGACGCGTGTGGCAGTTGTGTGCACGGGTTGCTTGGGCGAGTGAGCAGTGGCTGGCGGTGTTGGCGCGTCGTCGGGGAGGTATGTGTTGCGGCCGCGTCTGCTGCGCGCTGCGTCGTTGTGTCGACTGTGTGTGGGCGTGGGCACGTGTGCTCTGGCGAGGGCGTCGTAAAAAAGTGGGTCGCGGTGTGCGTGCGTAGCCCGTGATGATGTATTGTGCGTCGCGTCGTTGTGTGCGAAACGGATGCCGAGAGGTGTGTGGTGAGTGCGAAGCGCGAATGTGCGGCGTTTGGCGGTTTCGGTGTGTTTTCTGTTTTTGCGGCGTGAGAGTGGGGCTGGCTGGCTGGCTGGCTGGCTGGCTGTTTGTTGTTGGTGTTGCCTTGTGTGTGTAGGTTGATGGCGCGACGCGGAGGGGACGCCGTTTGCTGCGTGCCTTGCCTCGCGTGTGTTGGCGCGCCGTGCATGTGTTTGGGTCGTGGGGGCGGTGTTTTTGTTTGTATTTGGATTTTCATTTTTTGGCGTGTTGTGTCGTGTATGGCAAGGGCGAGAGGAGTAGTGCGGTAGTGTCGTTGCGGCACGGGCGTCTGGTGGGGCTGTGCGTCGTGGCGGGGAAGGTGTGTAGGTTGCGGCGATGCGGCGAGCCCAGCCCGTCGTTTGACGGTGTGCCGGGTGAGTTGCGCTGCGAATCGAGTGTGGCGGGAAGGGAGCTGCGTGGCGCCTGCGTCCGTTGGCAGCAGGGGCTGTGCCTTTTGAGAGTTTGTTTGATTTCGGGACGACGACGACGACGACGACTGGTTGGTTGGTGGGTGGGGTGGCGTGCACGTTTGTCGTACTGGGCGAGTCGATTGCCTGCCGGCTGGCGAAAGGTGCGCCGCCGCCCGTCTCTCGCGCTCTGTGTTGTTTTTTTTTTTTTTCTGTGTGTGTCGGCTGCGTTTTTGTTTGCGGTGCGCGCGAAGACGGTGGTGCCGAAAGTGTGCCGGCGTGGCGTTGCGACCGCGACGAGCCGCGGGCGCGCCATTTGGCTGGTGTTGCGTGAAGAGCGGCTGTGTACGGGTAGTGGCTGTAGCCGTACGTGTACGTGCACGTGCATCCGGCCCGGCCGCCAGCCCAGCCCAGCCCAGCCCAGCCCAGCCCAGCCGAGTCGGGTGAGCGGAGGCCGACACGTGGTGGTGCTGTGCTCTCTCGGCTCGGGGGGGTTTGTGTGTGTGTGTGTGTGTGTGCGTGCGTGCGTGTGTGTCTCGTTCGCTCTCCGGAATCTGCTCGTTCTGCTGATCCCCGCCTGTCGGCGTCGTTTATTTTTACTTATTTATTTTTTACCTGTTGTTTGTTTTTCGACGTCGTCTTGCAGTTTTGTCCTTTGCGGCGTGCCGACGACCCGCCGCGCGACCTTATGAAACCCCAAAGCGTGGCGTGGCGTGGCGTGGCGTGGCCGAGCCGCAGCAGCTAAGGGGGTGCGGCCGCCTCGACGCCTTAACCTCCTAAACTTCTTTAAGCCGTTAACGCAGCCACCTAAACTAACGTAACCTAACGTAAGCCCTTAGGCCAACCCCCAAGTCGCCTTAACCTAACGTACGTGACCGCAACCTTAGCTTAACGCCTACGTTAAGACGTGACGTCACGTCAACGCTTAACCTAACCCTGACGCCTTCTTAGCCTAACCTGACGTAACCTAAGGTAAGGTAACCGTTGAAAGAAAGAAACCACCTTTGTTTTGACGTTGAGGCGTGTAAGGTCGGCTGTGAGGGCAGATTCGGTGTGTCTGTAGTTGGGGCTGGCTGGTAATTTATTTTGTTTGTTTGTTTATCGTTGTCTTGTTTTCGCCTGTGGCGGGGGGGTTGGCGCTCCGTCGGCCGGTGCCATGTTGCGCAGGCGGCGATCGTAAAAAAGTAGAAAAAAAAAAAGAAAAAAGAAAAAAAAAATGTGTTGGAAGGGCTGTGGGTGTTGGCGGGCGAGGCGAGAGGAGGAGGACGGCCCGCGGCCGTGGCCCGACGGCTGCGGGCCGATCGGGAAAACGGCGGAAGGCGATGGGGCGGCGGAGGTGCGTTTGTGCACGGCCGTCATCGCCGCACGACTCGGCTCGTGTGGCTGTGGCGCCGGCCGCGGTGGCCGGGCTGCCGCGGCGACGGTGTGGGAGTTTTGACGAAGGTTTGGCCATTGTGGCGGGTCGTCGGCTGGGGCTGTGGGGGCGGCATTTGGGCGGGGGCGGCGATTCTCGGCGGGCCGACCCAGGCTGTGGCGCGCGGTGGCTGCAGTTTGGCCGTGGTTTGCGGCGCCGCCGCGGCGACTGGTTGGCGACCGTGGTGTCGGTGTGTGTAGCCCCATCCTCGGTGGTTTGAATGGCGCGGGTGGTTGCGGCGCAGGTTGGGGGCTGCTCCGCGCAGGCTGTCGGACGTTGGGCGGTAGCAAGCGCGGGAGGCGCGGCGCGGCGGCGCGGCGGCGCGCCGAGTGGCGGCCGCTCTCTCGGCCGTCCGCGCCCGCCCGCGACACTGGCTGGGCCAGGCGCGTGCGCGGCTATTCTCTGCTGCGCGCCCCTCGCTGTTGTGCGTCGTCGAAGGAGAGAAGGAAGCGAAAGCAAGGGGAAAAAAGAAAAGAGAACAGGCAAAAGATGGCAGACCAGGCGGCTACGAACGAGACTGCCGCGGCACCCGCCGCCACCGGCACTACGAAGAAGGCCAAGTCTGCGTCGTCTGCGAAGAAGCCGCGCGCCAAGCCTGCGCACCCGCGCACCTCTGAGATGGTGACGGCCGCCATCAAGAGTCTGAAGGAGCGCGGCGGGTCGTCGCTGCAGGCGATCAAGAAGTACATTGCCGCGCACTACAAGCTGGACGCGGAGAAGCTGGCGCCCTTTATCAAGAAGTACCTCAAGTCGGCCGTCGTGGCTGGCGAGCTGGTGCAGACGAAGGGGAAGGGCGCGTCGGGCTCTTTCAAGCTTGCCGGCGCCGGCGGCGGGGCGGCCGAGGGCGGCAAGGCTCGTGGTGGCGGCGGTGGTGCGAAGAAGAAGCGCGCCGCTCCGGCCAGCAAGGAGAAGAAGGGGGCCCGTGCGGCCGGCGCAAAGAAGGCTGGCGGCGTGAAGGCGGCGACCGGTCGGAAGGCGGGCGCCGCCAAGAAGGCGTCTGCGGCGTCGGCCGCTCCCGCGGGTGCGAAGAAGGCGGCTGCGGCCAAGCCGGCCAAGGCCAAGTCGCCGTCGAAGGCGAAGAAGGCCGCCAAGGTTCCGACGAAGAAGCCGAAGGCGCCGCGCCCGAAGAAGGCGACGGCGACGCCGTCTAAGGCGAAGGCTTCGCCCAAGAAGAAGAAGTAAAAAGGGCAGGGAAGGGTTGGCGGTTGACACCGTCGCCTGGAGGCCGGCGCGCAACCAGAGGCTGTCGCGCGGTCCCGGACAAAAACAAAAACGGCCCTTCTCAGGGCCATCAAAGCACGTCGGGAAGGTGTTGATTGTCGTGTCGTGTCGTGGTCGGTCGGTTGCCTTGTTGTCTGTCTGTCTGTCTTGCTTGCTGGCGTTTGTTTGTTTCATGTGTGGATGGTGGTTGGATTGTGGGGTCGTTGGCGGGCGTGGGCGGCGGCGCCGCGGTTGGTGTTACACAAAGTGTATTTTACTTTTATTATTTTTTACCTATTTATTTTGCGCCGCGTTTGTTTGTTTGTTTGTCTTGGTGGTGGTTTTGGAATAGTCTTTTTTGCTTTGCTTTGCTTTCCGGGCGTCACGTTTTGTGCCGTGGCCTGTGTGGGTGGCGCTATTGACGCTTGCGACTTGGTTCGGCCGGTGCGGTGCTTTTTTCTTTTTTTTGGAAACGGCGGCGCCGGGCCGGGCCGGGGGTGGGACGACTGGACTGGAGAGTGAGTGGGGAACTAGTCGTTGCGACCGACAAAGTTTTGCTCGCGACGGAGAGACGTTAGTGGCCCTGAAAAGGGCCGTTTTGTTTGTTTGGCGGTGTGCGGGTTTAGGCGCGCTCGCCGCGGATGCGGCGCGCGAGCTGGATGTCCTTGGGCATGATGGTGACTCGCTTGGCGTGGATTGCGCACAGGTTGGTGTCTTCGAAGAGGCCGACGAGGTAGGCCTCGCTGGCCTCCTGCAGGGCCATGACTGCGGAGCTCTGGAAGCGCAGGTCGGTCTTGAAGTCCTGGGCGATCTCGCGCACTAGGCGCTGGAATGGCAGCTTGCGGATGAGCAGCTCTGTGCTCTTCTGGTAGCGCCTGATTTCTCGCAGGGCGACGGTGCCCGGCCTGTAGCGGTGGGGCTTCTTGACGCCGCCGGTGGCGGGCGCGCTCTTCCTCGCCGCCTTGGTGGCGAGCTGTTTGCGCGGCGCCTTTCCGCCGGTGGACTTGCGGGCCGTTTGCTTTGTCCGGGCCATGGCTACTGCGGATGCGGATGCGGCGTGGAGGATATGCGTGCGCGACGGCGTCCGGTGCTGCCTTGACAACGGGCCCGCGCGCCCCGGGTGCTGCGCTTATATGCCCTCGGTGCGCGGTGGTGGGGGGAGGGGAGGGCGGGCCGCGGGGCCCCAGAGTCTATATAGGGGGGCGGCGCGCGCGCTGGGCGCCACAACCGTAGCCGACTCGCTAGCGCCGGGTGAGGAGCTTGCCTTGCTTTCTGTTTTTTATATTATTGTGGTTGAGACGCTTGAAGAAGAAGAATGACAGGCCGCGGCAAGGGAGGAAAGGGGCTCGGCAAGGGTGGCGCCAAGCGGCACCGCAAGGTGTTGCGCGACAACATCCAGGGCATCACGAAGCCCGCGATCCGCCGCCTGGCGCGCAGGGGCGGCGTGAAGCGCATCTCTGGTCTGATCTACGAGGAGACGCGCGGAGTGCTGAAGGTGTTCCTGGAGAACGTGATCCGCGACGCGGTGACGTACACTGAGCACGCCAAGCGCAAGACTGTGACGGCCATGGACGTGGTGTACGCCCTGAAGAGGCAGGGGCGCACCCTGTACGGTTTCGGCGGTTAGGCGGTGTGAGACCGAAGGAAGGAAAGAGAGATAGATTGAAAAACGGCCCTTTTCAGGGCCACCACAGTGTTCGGAAGTTGAAAAGTGCGAAAGAGTCTGTGTTGCTGGTTTTTCTTTTCCTTTTTAGTCTACTTGGCCTTTTAGTTTTGTTTGGAGTTTTTTTTGACGTGGTGTGCGGTGCGGTTGGGAGGGAAGGAAGCGTGCCCTTGCGTTGTGTGAGCTCCTTCCTTCCTTCCTTCCTTCCCCTCCCTCTTTGCTTGTATGCTTCTTGTCGGTGGATGGGCTGTGTGTTGCGGCGCGGCTGAGCGCCGAGGGGTTATTTTTGAGGTGTGTTGTTGTGCGCCACGTGTGCTGGTTAATGGTCGCGAGACTGTGCGTGCGTGGAGTTGAGTGGAGGAGGTGGCCAAGTACGTGTGTACAAGATGGCGGCGCCTGTGTGTGTAAGAAGGAAAAAAAAACCGTACACAGAGAGAGAGAGAGAGAGAGAGAGAGAGAGAGAGAGAGAGAGAAAAGTGGTGCGACGAACGACTGGAATTCTGCTTTGGACGTAGGTTTGTGTGGTGGCCCTGAAAAGGGCCGATTGTGTTTTGTTTTTTGAGCCGAGGCGGCAAATGGCGCGCTGCGTGCCAAGGGAGCACGCGGCGGTTGCCGATTGCGCTGTCTCTCTTTTAGGCCTTCTTCTCGGTCTTCTTTGGCAGCAGGACGGCCTGGATGTTGGGCAGGACACCTCCCTGTGCGATGGTGACGCCCGACAAGAGCTTGTTGAGCTCCTCGTCGTTGCGTATGGCGAGCTGCAGGTGGCGCGGGATGATGCGCGTCTTCTTGTTGTCGCGGGCCGCGTTTCCGGCCAGCTCGAGCACCTCAGCCGCGAGGTACTCCATGACGGCGGCGAGGTAGACGGGCGCCCCGGCGCCGACGCGCTCGGCGTAGTTTCCCTTGCGCAGGAGGCGGTGGATTCTGCCGACCGGGAACTGGAGCCCAGCCCTGCTTGAGCGGGACTTTGACTTGCCCTTGACTTTGCCTCCCTTTCCGCGTCCGGACATGGCGATGGGCTAGTTTGGAAAGAAGCGAGAAAGAAAAAGCACAACGCCCCAAACGGTGCGAGCCGCAGCGAGTCGAGCAGCGGAGTGCGTGCCGGCGCCGGCGGGGTGGAACACGCGATCTAGTGT
>NW_026062545.1:0-14421 GCF_023897955.1 Schistocerca gregaria
CCTGGCTGTTTGTTGTTGGTGTTGCCTTGTGTGTGTAGGTTGATGGCGCGACGCGGAGGGGACGCCGTTTGCTGCGTGCCTTGCCTCGCGTGTGTTGGCGCGCCGTGCATGTGTTTGGGTCGTGGGGGCGGTGTTTTTGTTTGTATTTGGATTTTCATTTTTTGGCGTGTTGTGTCGTGTATGGCAAGGGCGAGAGGAGTAGTGCGGTAGTGTCGTTGCGGCACGGGCGTCTGGTGGGGCTGTGCGTCGTGGCGGGGAAGGTGTGTAGGTTGCGGCGATGCGGCGAGCCCAGCCCGTCGTTTGACGGTGTGCCGGGTGAGTTGCGCTGCGAATCGAGTGTGGCGGGAAGGGAGCTGCGTGGCGCCTGCGTCCGTTGGCAGCAGGGGCTGTGCCTTTTGAGAGTTTGTTTGATTTCGGGACGACGACGACGACGACTGGTTGGTTGGTGGGTGGGGTGGCGTGCACGTTTGTCGTACTGGGCGAGTCGATTGCCTGCCGGCTGGCGAAAGGTGCGCCGCCGCCCGTCTCTCGCGCTCTGTGTTGTTTTTTTTTTTTTTCTGTGTGTGTCGGCTGCGTTTTTGTTTGCGGTGCGCGCGAAGACGGTGGTGCCGAAAGTGTGCCGGCGTGGCGTTGCGACCGCGACGAGCCGCGGGCGCGCCATTTGGCTGGTGTTGCGTGAAGAGCGGCTGTGTACGGGTAGTGGCTGTAGCCGTACGTGTACGTGCACGTGCATCCGGCCCGGCCGCCAGCCCAGCCCAGCCCAGCCCAGCCCAGCCCAGCCCAGCCCAGCCCAGCCGAGTCGGGTGAGCGGAGGCCGACACACGTGGTGGTGCTGTGCTCTCTCGGCTCGGGGGGGTTTGTGTGTGTGTGTGTGTGTGTGCGTGCGTGCGTGTGTGTCTCGTTCGCTCTCCGGAATCTGCTCGTTCTGCTGATCCCCGCCTGTCGGCGTCGTTTATTTTTACTTATTTATTTTTTACCTGTTGTTTGTTTTTCGACGTCGTCTTGCAGTTTTGTCCTTTGCGGCGTGCCGACGACCCGCCGCGCGACCTTATGAAACCCCAAAGCGTGGCGTGGCGTGGCGTGGCGTGGCCGAGCCGCAGCAGCTAAGGAAGGGGGTGCGGCCGCCTCGACGCCTTAACCTCCTAAACTTCTTTAAGCCGTTAACGCAGCCACCTAAACTAACGTAACCTAACGTAAGCCCTTAGGCCAACCCCCAAGTCGCCTTAACCTAACGTACGTGACCGCAACCTTAGCTTAACGCCTACGTTAAGACGTGACGTCACGTCAACGCTTAACCTAACCCTGACGCCTTCTTAGCCTAACCTGACGTAACCTAAGGTAAGGTAACCGTTGAAAGAAAGAAACCACCTTTGTTTTGACGTTGAGGCGTGTAAGGTCGGCTGTGAGGGCAGATTCGGTGTGTCTGTAGTTGGGGCTGGCTGGTAATTTATTTTGTTTGTTTGTTTATCGTTGTCTTGTTTTCGCCTGTGGCGGGGGGGTTGGCGCTCCGTCGGCCGGTGCCATGTTGCGCAGGCGGCGATCGTAAAAAAGTAGAAAAAAAAAAAGAAAAAAGAAAAAAAAAATGTGTTGGAAGGGCTGTGGGTGTTGGCGGGCGAGGCGAGAGGAGGAGGACGGCCCGCGGCCGTGGCCCGACGGCTGCGGGCCGATCGGGAAAACGGCGGAAGGCGATGGGGCGGCGGAGGTGCGTTTGTGCACGGCCGTCATCGCCGCACGACTCGGCTCGTGTGGCTGTGGCGCCGGCCGCGGTGGCCGGGCTGCCGCGGCGACGGTGTGGGAGTTTTGACGAAGGTTTGGCCATTGTGGCGGGTCGTCGGCTGGGGCTGTGGGGGCGGCATTTGGGCGGGGGCGGCGATTCTCGGCGGGCCGACCCAGGCTGTGGCGCGCGGTGGCTGCAGTTTGGCCGTGGTTTGCGGCGCCGCCGCGGCGACTGGTTGGCGACCGTGGTGTCGGTGTGTGTAGCCCCATCCTCGGTGGTTTGAATGGCGCGGGTGGTTGCGGCGCAGGTTGGGGGCTGCTCCGCGCAGGCTGTCGGACGTTGGGCGGTAGCAAGCGCGGGAGGCGCGGCGCGGCGGCGCGGCGGCGCGCCGAGTGGCGGCCGCTCTCTCGGCCGTCCGCGCCCGCCCGCGACACTGGCTGGGCCAGGCGCGTGCGCGGCTATTCTCTGCTGCGCGCCCCTCGCTGTTGTGCGTCGTCGAAGGAGAGAAGGAAGCGAAAGCAAGGGGAAAAAAGAAAAGAGAACAGGCAAAAGATGGCAGACCAGGCGGCTACGAACGAGACTGCCGCGGCACCCGCCGCCACCGGCACTACGAAGAAGGCCAAGTCTGCGTCGTCTGCGAAGAAGCCGCGCGCCAAGCCTGCGCACCCGCGCACCTCTGAGATGGTGACGGCCGCCATCAAGAGTCTGAAGGAGCGCGGCGGGTCGTCGCTGCAGGCGATCAAGAAGTACATTGCCGCGCACTACAAGCTGGACGCGGAGAAGCTGGCGCCCTTTATCAAGAAGTACCTCAAGTCGGCCGTCGTGGCTGGCGAGCTGGTGCAGACGAAGGGGAAGGGCGCGTCGGGCTCTTTCAAGCTTGCCGGCGCCGGCGGCGGGGCGGCCGAGGGCGGCAAGGCTCGTGGTGGCGGCGGTGGTGCGAAGAAGAAGCGCGCCGCTCCGGCCAGCAAGGAGAAGAAGGGGGCCCGTGCGGCCGGCGCAAAGAAGGCTGGCGGCGTGAAGGCGGCGACCGGTCGGAAGGCGGGCGCCGCCAAGAAGGCGTCTGCGGCGTCGGCCGCTCCCGCGGGTGCGAAGAAGGCGGCTGCGGCCAAGCCGGCCAAGGCCAAGTCGCCGTCGAAGGCGAAGAAGGCCGCCAAGGTTCCGACGAAGAAGCCGAAGGCGCCGCGCCCGAAGAAGGCGACGGCGACGCCGTCTAAGGCGAAGGCTTCGCCCAAGAAGAAGAAGTAAAAAGGGCAGGGAAGGGTTGGCGGTTGACACCGTCGCCTGGTGGCCGGCGCGCAACCAGAGGCTGTCGCGCGGTCCCGGACAAAAACAAAAACGGCCCTTCTCAGGGCCATCAAAGCACGTCGGGAAGGTGTTGATTGTCGTGTCGTGTCGTGGTCGGTCGGTTGCCTTGTTGTCTGTCTGTCTTGCTTGCTGGCGTTTGTTTGTTTCATGTGTGGATGGTGGTTGGATTGTGGGGTCGTTGGCGGGCGTGGGCGGCGGCGCCGCGGTTGGTGTTACATAAAGTGTATTTTACTTTTATTATTTCTACCTATTTATTTTGCGCCGCGTTTGTTTGTTTGTCTTGGTGGTGGTTTTGGAATAGTCTTTTTTGGCTTTGCTTTCCGGGCGTCACGTTTTGTGCCGTGGCCTGTGTGGGTGGCGCTATTGACGCTTGCGACTTGGCTCGGCCGGTGCGGTGCTTTTTTTTTTCTTTTGGAAACGGCGGCGCCGGGCCGGGCCGGGGGTGGGACGACTGGACTGGAGAGTGAGTGGGGAACTAGTCGTTGCGACCGACAAAGTTTTGCTCGCGACGGAGAGACGTTAGTGGCCCTGAAAAGGGCCGTTTTGTTTGTTTGGCGGTGTGCGGGTTTAGGCGCGCTCGCCGCGGATGCGGCGCGCGAGCTGGATGTCCTTGGGCATGATGGTGACTCGCTTGGCGTGGATTGCGCACAGGTTGGTGTCTTCGAAGAGGCCGACGAGGTAGGCCTCGCTGGCCTCCTGCAGGGCCATGACTGCGGAGCTCTGGAAGCGCAGGTCGGTCTTGAAGTCCTGGGCGATCTCGCGCACTAGGCGCTGGAATGGCAGCTTGCGGATGAGCAGCTCTGTGCTCTTCTGGTAGCGCCTGATTTCTCGCAGGGCGACGGTGCCCGGCCTGTAGCGGTGGGGCTTCTTGACGCCGCCGGTGGCGGGCGCGCTCTTCCTCGCCGCCTTGGTGGCGAGCTGTTTGCGCGGCGCCTTTCCGCCGGTGGACTTGCGGGCCGTTTGCTTTGTCCGGGCCATGGCTACTGCGGATGCGGATGCGGATGCGGTGCGTGGAGGATATGCGTGCGCGACGGCGTCCGGTGCTGCCTTGACAACGGGCCCGCGCGCCCCGGGTGCTGCGCTTATATGCCCTCGGTGCGCGGTGGTGGGGGGAGGGGAGGGCGGGCCGCGGGGCCCCAGAGTCTATATAGGGGGGCGGCGCGCGCGCTGGGCGCCACAACCGTAGCCGACTCGCTAGCGCCGGGTGAGGAGCTTGCCTTGCTTTCTGTTTTTTATATTATTGTGGTTGAGACGCTTGAAGAAGAAGAATGACAGGCCGCGGCAAGGGAGGAAAGGGGCTCGGCAAGGGTGGCGCCAAGCGGCACCGCAAGGTGTTGCGCGACAACATCCAGGGCATCACGAAGCCCGCGATCCGCCGCCTGGCGCGCAGGGGCGGCGTGAAGCGCATCTCTGGTCTGATCTACGAGGAGACGCGCGGAGTGCTGAAGGTGTTCCTGGAGAACGTGATCCGCGACGCGGTGACGTACACTGAGCACGCCAAGCGCAAGACTGTGACGGCCATGGACGTGGTGTACGCCCTGAAGAGGCAGGGGCGCACCCTGTACGGTTTCGGCGGTTAGGCGGTGTGAGACCGAAGGAAGGAAAGAGAGATAGATTGAAAAACGGCCCTTTTCAGGGCCACCACAGTGTTCGGAAGTTGAAAAGTGCGAAAGAGTCTGTGTTGCTGGTTTTTCTTTTCCTTTTTAGTCTACTTGGCCTTTTAGTTTTGTTTGGAGTTTTTTTTGACGTGGTGTGCGGTGCGGTTGGGAGGGAAGGAAGCGTGCCCTTGCGTTGTGTGAGCTCCTTCCTTCCTTCCTTCCCCTCCCTCTTTGCTTGTATGCTTCTTGTCGGTGGATGGGCTGTGTGTTGCGGCGCGGCTGAGCGCCGAGGGGTTATTTTTGAGGTGTGTTGTTGTGCGCCACGTGTGCTGGTTAATGGTCGCGAGACTGTGCGTGCGTGGAGTTGAGTGGAGGAGGTGGCCAAGTACGTGTGTACAAGATGGCGGCGCCTGTGTGTGTAAGAAGGAAAAAAAAACCGTACACAGAGAGAGAGAGAGAGAGAGAGAGAGAGAGAGAGAGAGAGAGAAAAGTGGTGCGACGAACGACTGGAATTCTGCTTTGGACGTAGGTTTGTGTGGTGGCCCTGAAAAGGGCCGATTGTGTTTTGTTTTTTGAGCCGAGGCGGCAAATGGCGCGCTGCGTGCCAAGGGAGCACGCGGCGGTTGCCGATTGCGCTGTCTCTCTTTTAGGCCTTCTTCTCGGTCTTCTTTGGCAGCAGGACGGCCTGGATGTTGGGCAGGACACCTCCCTGTGCGATGGTGACGCCCGACAAGAGCTTGTTGAGCTCCTCGTCGTTGCGTATGGCGAGCTGCAGGTGGCGCGGGATGATGCGCGTCTTCTTGTTGTCGCGGGCCGCGTTTCCGGCCAGCTCGAGCACCTCAGCCGCGAGGTACTCCATGACGGCGGCGAGGTAGACGGGCGCCCCGGCGCCGACGCGCTCGGCGTAGTTTCCCTTGCGCAGGAGGCGGTGGATTCTGCCGACCGGGAACTGGAGCCCAGCCCTGCTTGAGCGGGACTTTGACTTGCCCTTGACTTTGCCTCCCTTTCCGCGTCCGGACATGGCGATGGGCTAGTTTGGAAAGAAGCGAGAAAGAAAAAGCACAACGCCCCAAACGGTGCGAGCCGCAGCGAGTCGAGCAGCGGAGTGCGTGCCGGCGCCGGCGGGGTGGGGGTCCTTTATGGGCTCGGGTGCGGCGGCCGGTTGCGCGCGCGCCCCATTGGTCGGCGGCCGCAGCAGGGCGAGCTGGTAAAGGTGCGGCGGCGGCGTGCGGCGGGTGCCACTGTGTGGGGAGACGCTGACTGGAGCGGAGCGCCTGACTGACTGACTGACTGCTGCGCTGCCTGCCTGCCTGCCTGCCTGCCTGCCTGTTTGTTCGTGATGCCGCCCAAGACTAGCGGGAAAGCCGCCAAGAAGGCTGGCAAGGCGCAGAAGAACATTTCGAAGGGCGACAAGAAGAAGAAGCGCAAGAGGAAGGAGAGCTATGCCATCTACATCTACAAGGTGCTGAAGCAGGTGCACCCTGACACGGGCATCTCTTCGAAGGCGATGAGCATCATGAACAGCTTCGTGAACGACATTTTCGAGCGCATTGCGGCCGAGGCTTCTCGCCTGGCGCACTACAACAAGCGCTCGACCATCACGTCCCGCGAGATCCAGACCGCTGTGCGGCTCTTGCTGCCTGGCGAGCTGGCCAAGCACGCGGTGAGCGAGGGCACGAAGGCGGTGACCAAGTACACGAGCTCCAAGTAAGGAGGTGGCTCTTGGAAATAGGAGGCTCGTCCGCGGCGCGGCGAAGAAAAGAAAAAACGGCCCTTTTCAGGGCCACCAAAATGCCTTTGCGGGAAGGGCGGAATTGTTGTTGTTGTTGTTGTTGTTGTTGTGAGCGGGTGGACGGGCGGCACAGCTGTAGCTGTAGCTTGTGGTGTGGTGTGGTGCGGCGCCGGCGCCTTTGGTTTTGGTGTGACGTTGGGATACGCACTTTAGGCCACAGCCGGGTCGTGGGCGTGGGTGTTTCGAGACGTGTTGGTGTTAGGGGGGCGGATCGCTGGAGTTGGCTTGTTTGATATATATATTTTTTTTTTTTTTTTTGTCCCCTTTGTATGGTATGGCCGGAGGTGTGGAACGGAAAGCAAACCGCGATTGTCGGATGTCACACCGTTGGTGGCGAGGGTGAGAAACACGTTGCCGCCTACAGCTGCTTCTACGCCGAGCGGGTGGGTTAAGTTAGTAGTTGGTTGGTTGGGCGACGTAAAAGTGGAGCGTGGAGGTGTGTGTGAACGTGAGGAGACACGCATTGCATTGTATTTGTACGCGCGAGGTGAGTTAGGAGACCACGCGCCACGACGTACGGTGCCCTCTTTCGACCTGACGTCTGACGTCTGGAGGCGGTGTCGTCATTCTGGATGTACGTGTATTTTCCGCTCAGTTGAGTGAGGTGACGCGAGACGACGGCGTCGGTGGTGTTTTTGTTTTGTTGTTGGCGCCCCGGGGATGAAGAGGGGCACCCGACGGTAACGAGAGGTTGCACTTTGTGATCGGTCGAATGTCCGGGGAGCGAGGAATAGGGTGGGGGGTTGAAAAGAAACGCCAGTGTAGGGCAACGGGACGGTGAACGTTCCCGTGGTGTCGGAGGTGTGCAGTGGGGGGGAGGAAAAAAAAAAAGCGCGTAACGGCGCGGCTGCCGTGGTGGAAACGTTCTCTCCAACTGTGGTGGTGTCCCCTGTGTGTTTTGTTGTTCTCTATATCGTGTGTCCCCTCGCACAAGACGCTCTCTGGGCGGGTTTGATTCATTCATTTTTGCATAGTCACGTAGCGTAGAATGGAATGCGCAAGAGTTGAGTGAGACTGGCGACGGTATATGGTCTGAGCAGCGTCAGCTGCACTGCACTCCCCGGAAAAGAATCTTGGATGCCGTGCTAACTGAAATTTGGTGGACGGGGTTCTCAAGGCTGTTTTGCTATTTTCTTGTTTGTTTGTCTCTAGTTAAGATGGTG
Organism: Schistocerca gregaria; assembly: GCF_023897955.1. Lineage (NCBI taxonomy): Eukaryota > Metazoa > Arthropoda > Insecta > Orthoptera > Acrididae > Schistocerca > Schistocerca gregaria. The sequence goes on from NW_026062545.1 coordinate 7,576, forward strand.
AAATGACGTCGAAGAAGCAGTATTGCAAATACTGTTATGGAAATGCCCTAGTTTGATGAAAGGAAATGTGTGTTGAATATACAGGATGGTAAAGACCAAGTGCGTTGAAAGAAACGTTGTGAAGGAACGAACGTTCCCTGAATTGGTTTCTTTTTGTTCCCGAGTTGTGTACAATGGACGACGGTTGTGCCATATCGCAGCATTGCATCATCCCCAGGTTTGATTTCAATTGAGCGATAAAAAAAGGAAAAAGAGAAGAACAAGAACACTATCGAAATGGTCTATGGTGTGTGACCCACAATTGTTGTCTTTAAATCACTTACCCAACCATGTCGTAAAAATATTTTTTTTTTTTTTTTTTTTTTTTTTTTTTTTTTTACAGTGGCTGCCGAATGACCTAGATGTAACAGAGAGAGAGAGAAACACATGGCGTGTCAGATGTTTGTTTTCTTTTCCCCCCCCCCCCCCCCCCTCTCGTCAAGTGGCAAATGCGAACACCGTCAGCTGTAATTGACGATCGACACTAGTATGGCGCGAAAAGGGGGTGCGACCTGTGCAGTTGTGGGTGAAACTTTGGGTGATGGGCTGTCATGCGGCATCGCGTGCGTTCATTACCCCTCGGCGGCGGCGGCGGCGGCGGCGGCGGCGCCGCAGCTCCGTCCAGCTCGCGCTCTCGGAAACAACCCTCTCGTAATGCCGCGTCTCCTCCGTCACTGCAATTTTCAAAGGGAAACCTGTGTGGCCGGTGGGGGTGTGTCAACCGTTGGCCCTCAAGCTCCGCCGACAAAAAGTGTTGAGTGTATCCAGTGTGAGAGAGGTTGACGCTTTTCGTGGTGTGTGTGTGTGTGTGTGTGTGTGTGTGTGTGGCAATGTTTTGAAAAGTTTGCAACGTACGTTAAGAAGTGTTGACGCTGAAACTTGCGGGCTGTGTGGCCCTGGTGGTTGGCTGGCTGGAGACGCGGGCGTGTCCAGTCGGTCGGTTGTTGTGGCTGAAAGGTACGTATACGGTTCCGCCGTCCCGTCGGAACTGCGTCTGTCTGGAAGGTATGACGTGACGTGCAGTTTTTATTAGGTCAGCCCTTGTTGTGTATTGTTCCATTTGTTGCTCACTCGTCACCCGTATTTGGTGTGGCGATGTATGTGGACGTACTGCTGGATCAGTGTCAGGGTTTCCGTGGGAGGTGTTGGTTGGGTTGGATTTGCCTGACACGGCTGAGTCCGCAATTGGCCTGCCGTTCGTTGATGCGATATGTGGGTTCTGAGGAAGAATGTGTACGAGATAGTTGCCCCTGCCCTGCCCTTTCTTTCGCGTTCGTGTGTGCCCCCCTTGTTGTGTAGTGTGGGTTGAACATGGTTCTTTACCGAGTGGGGGGGAATGGGATGGACGGATCCGTTGCTGTTGCTGTCACCGTCAAGACAACGCACGCACGCACGCACGCACCCCTGTCCTACGAGAAGGTGTGTCAACCGGGGTTTCGGTAGTCGTGTGTGTAGGGGACGGGGAGAAGCAAAGTGGAGAGTGCGGCACGGGCAGAGAGTGGAATTGGGGCGCGTTGATGTTGGGAAACATGCCCCAAGGGTTGCGGGATGATGTGGCGGTGAGAGCGGGGGGCGGGGGAGAAAAGAAAAGCGAAAAAGAACTAAGGAAGAGGAGGAGGCGTGCGTGTGCGCAGTGGCGGGGCCCCAAAGACCTGTCGTGTGGTGTCGGCCGAACGCGAGCGCGAACGCGAACGCGAACGCGTGTGCGGGGCAGCGTCGGCACGGAGAAGCGAGGAGGAGAGAGAGAGAGAGAGCTGGTCTGATGGGTATTTTTTACCCCCTGTACTCGAAGGACCGGATCTGTCCTTGATCCCTGCCTTCTGTCTGATTATGTTGGGTAACAAAATGATGGGATGATAGGGTCTCTTGGGTGTGTGTAGATGTTTGTTTGTTTGAGTGAGTGTTATGGTGTTTGTATTTTATTTTTGTTTATCATGGTATGTTGTAGTTTGTGGTGTTTTGTCGTGATGGGAAATGTCGTTCTTGGGTCGGGTGGATTTTGGTCCCAGATTTCTGATGAGTGGGTGGTTCGAATCCGTGGTTTGGTGGAAAAAAAACAAAAAAAAAAAAAAAAAAAAACTTTATGGATTTTTCTTTGGATGATTTCCGGGATTTTGATTGAGTATGTTATGGTTTGTGTATATGTCTCGGTTTGTCTGGTACCGGCCGGCATCAGCAGTAATTCTGAAGTATTTGTTCTGCACCCTTTTTTACTCTTGTTATGTTTGGTGTCTGCGGCCATTGACGAGATTTTTCAGAGCCGTAAGTGATGGCTGGTTCCTATGACGGTTTTGAAGATTTTCTTTTTGGCGCGCATATTTATTCTGTTTCCTTTGATGATTGGGTACAGTCTGAATATTGCTGCTGCAGCCTTGTTACAAACGTGTGTAACATGGTCTCTAAATGTCAACCTCTTGTCCAGCTTGATGCCTAGATACTTTATTGTGCCTGACCATGGAAGATTGTTATTTCTGAGGCGTATATGCAGGTTAGGAGGTATTCTTTTTGAATGTGAATCGTATTGTATTGCTTGGGTTTTCTCCGCGTTTATTGTTTTTTTGGTTAGCCCATTTCTGGATGGATTGTAGGTGTTGCTCTATTTTTGTGACTCTATATTGCAGGTTAGAACTGCTGCGGTAGACTGCAGTGTCGTCTGCAAATAGTGACAAGTGTCCTCCCAGCTGTTTGTTTGTGTATATTGAGTAGAGAATGGGCCCCAGCACTGAGCCTTGCGGGACTCCAGCCTCTATGGATCTAGTGTTACTTGCCGCTCCTGGTACATGGACATAGAATGCTCTGTTGCGGAGAAAAGAAGCAATAATGTGGATGGGGCAGTTGTACTGGTGGAGCTTGTAGATAAGGCGTTATCCGAATGCTTTTCCAATGTCAAGCAGGACTGCTCCAGTACTGTGTCTAATGTTTCTGGCCTGACATATGTGCTCGACTAGTCTGGTCACCTGGTGGGTGGTGCTGTGTTCTTCGCGGAATCGGAATTGTTGTGGGATGATTATGTTGTTATCCTTTAAGAATTGAATTTCTTCAGTTCAGTTTGAATGAGCTTTCCGAGAACCTTTCCAAGGAAGTTGGCCTATAGTTTTGCGGAAATAATAAGTCCTTGTTTGGCTTTGGTAATGTGATGACTCGGGCCTGTTTCCAAGTAGTTTAGTCTGAAGCAAGCATTATATATTGATGTTAGATAGATAATTGATAGTTGCTGGAGGTAGGTGATGTAGTAGTTGCGGTTTGATGGAATCTGGGCCTGATGCCTTCTTAGGATGTGTGTATGTTTGTGATGTGATAAGATACGGGGTTTCTGCGTTTATTGGATTGTGAAAGATGTTCTGATCGGGGCACTTAGGATGCGGTTTTACCCTTCTGAGTACCATTTCCTGGTGGTCATCAGTTTCGTCATCTACCGCTTCTGGTGCTTGGAATTGCCTTTCTAGTGAATCCGCCAGTGCTTCAGCTCGGTCTGTGGGGTCGTTCCTTCCCCATGTAGATGTAGATGTTTCGTGTCTAGTTTACGAGTTTTAAGAAATTTCCAGAATTTTTCCTGGTCCCTTCCTGCTTCTCGTAACGTTTCCTCCCACGCCTCGCTACGGTGGTTTTCGGAGCTCTCTTTTTGATCCTCCCGGCCAATTGCTCTGATTTTCGTCGGTCGGCTGGGTCCCTGTAGTTTTGCCATCTCTTTCTGGCGCGCGCGGGCTGCGGTTGGCGCCTTTGGTGGCAACGGCCGGGGCAAGCAGCGGTGTGTGGTGTGGTGCGGGGCGGGCAGGGGCAGTGGTGGTTGACGGATGGCCTGGGGGCCGAAAAACGGGCCGGCCGGCGGACGGATGTTGAGAGAGGCGGCGCGCACGCGTCTCGCGCGGACACAGGCGCCACAGCGTTGATGATTGGAAGGAGGTGCGGTGCGGGGATGGGCCCAGGAAAAAAGACGGTCGTGGCCCCTGTCTTGGGTGCGTGTCGACGTCAGCACCGTCGGTGTGGTGTGGTGTGGTGTGGTGTGGTGTGGTGTGGTGTGGTGTGGTGTGGTGTGCAGGGAGGGGGGAAAAGCGGGCTGCGGGCTGCGGGCTGCGGGCTGCGGGCTGCGGAGGGAATGGTGGTGGGGAGTAGGCACACATGTGGGCGGGCGCAAAATCGGCCGGTGCCCGTAAACCGCGGCGGGATATTGGGTGGAAAAGAGGGAAATTGTAGAAAGGAAAACAAGCGGAGGGGGCGAATGTGGTGGGGTGGGGGGACGGGCGGGGGCGAGGCGACAGCTTGCTTTTTCTTTTTCATTTTATTTTATTTTGTTGTAGTGTTTTTGTTTTTTTTTGTTTTTTTGCGTGTGTGTGGCCTTGGAGAGGCTGGTCTTGTCTGGCTTACGCTTTGGGTGCGTGTGTTGGTACTTTTTCGTTTTTTCTTGTTCTGCAGAGCAGGGGCGGGGCGGTGGGAACGGCTGGCTGGCTGTGCCCAGAGGAGGAGGAGACGCTGGCGGCGGGCCCGGCTCCTGGGGCTGCTGTTGCATGCGCTGTGCAAAGAAAGGAAGAGTGGGTTTGTTTGGCTGGTGAAGTGCATTATTTAAGTGTGGGCTTGCCGGCCTGGCTCCGATGCGCAGGTAGATAGATGCCGGCGGCGACCGCAGGCAGGCGCGTTGTGTGTACAGAGGGACGAGCCATGTGTTTTGCAAGCAGGACGTGGCGTGCCGAGTGGAGAGGAGGCGGCGGCTCGGCTCGGTTCGGCCCGGTCCGGCGGTGCCGCGCTGTTGTCGCGGACGTGAGCGCCCCCTGGCGGGCGGGTGGTTGGCGGCGGCGTGGTGGACGCGTGTGGCAGTTGTGTGCACGGGTTGCTTGGGCGAGTGAGCAGTGGCTGGCGGTGTTGGCGCGTCGTCGGGGAGGTATGTGTTGCGGCCGCGTCTGCTGCGCGCTGCGTCGTTGTGTCGACTGTGTGTGGGCGTGGGCACGTGTGCTCTGGCGAGGGCGTCGTAAAAAAGTGGGTCGCGGTGTGCGTGCGTAGCCCGTGATGATGTATTGTGCGTCGCGTCGTTGTGTGCGAAACGGATGCCGAGAGGTGTGTGGTGAGTGCGAAGCGCGAATGTGCGGCGTTTGGCGGTTTCGGTGTGTTTTCTGTTTTTGCGGCGTGAGAGTGGGGCTGGCTGGCTGGCTGGCTGGCTGGCTGTTTGTTGTTGGTGTTGCCTTGTGTGTGTAGGTTGATGGCGCGACGCGGAGGGGACGCCGTTTGCTGCGTGCCTTGCCTCGCGTGTGTTGGCGCGCCGTGCATGTGTTTGGGTCGTGGGGGCGGTGTTTTTGTTTGTATTTGGATTTTCATTTTTTGGCGTGTTGTGTCGTGTATGGCAAGGGCGAGAGGAGTAGTGCGGTAGTGTCGTTGCGGCACGGGCGTCTGGTGGGGCTGTGCGTCGTGGCGGGGAAGGTGTGTAGGTTGCGGCGATGCGGCGAGCCCAGCCCGTCGTTTGACGGTGTGCCGGGTGAGTTGCGCTGCGAATCGAGTGTGGCGGGAAGGGAGCTGCGTGGCGCCTGCGTCCGTTGGCAGCAGGGGCTGTGCCTTTTGAGAGTTTGTTTGATTTCGGGACGACGACGACGACGACGACTGGTTGGTTGGTGGGTGGGGTGGCGTGCACGTTTGTCGTACTGGGCGAGTCGATTGCCTGCCGGCTGGCGAAAGGTGCGCCGCCGCCCGTCTCTCGCGCTCTGTGTTGTTTTTTTTTTTTTTCTGTGTGTGTCGGCTGCGTTTTTGTTTGCGGTGCGCGCGAAGACGGTGGTGCCGAAAGTGTGCCGGCGTGGCGTTGCGACCGCGACGAGCCGCGGGCGCGCCATTTGGCTGGTGTTGCGTGAAGAGCGGCTGTGTACGGGTAGTGGCTGTAGCCGTACGTGTACGTGCACGTGCATCCGGCCCGGCCAGCCAGCCCAGCCGCCAGCCCAGCCCAGCCCAGCCCAGCCAGAGTCGGGTGAGCGGAGGCCGACACGTGGTGGTGCTGTGCTCTCTCGGCTCGGGGGGGTTTGTGTGTGTGTGTGTGTGTGTGCGTGCGTGCGTGTGTGTCTCGTTCGCTCTCCGGAATCTGCTCGTTCTGCTGATCCCCGCCTGTCGGCGTCGTTTATTTTTACTTATTTATTTTTTACCTGTTGTTTGTTTTTCGACGTCGTCTTGCAGTTTTGTCCTTTGCGGCGTGCCGACGACCCGCCGCGCGACCTTATGAAACCCCAAAGCGTGGCGTGGCGTGGCGTGGCGTGGCCGAGCCGCAGCAGCTAAGGGGGTGCGGCCGCCTCGACGCCTTAACCTCCTAAACTTCTTTAAGCCGTTAACGCAGCCACCTAAACTAACGTAACCTAACGTAAGCCCTTAGGCCAACCCCCAAGTCGCCTTAACCTAACGTACGTGACCGCAACCTTAGCTTAACGCCTACGTTAAGACGTGACGTCACGTCAACGCTTAACCTAACCCTGACGCCTTCTTAGCCTAACCTGACGTAACCTAAGGTAAGGTAACCGTTGAAAGAAAGAAACCACCTTTGTTTTGACGTTGAGGCGTGTAAGGTCGGCTGTGAGGGCAGATTCGGTGTGTCTGTAGTTGGGGCTGGCTGGTAATTTATTTTGTTTGTTTGTTTATCGTTGTCTTGTTTTCGCCTGTGGCGGGGGGGTTGGCGCTCCGTCGGCCGGTGCCATGTTGCGCAGGCGGCGATCGTAAAAAAGTAGAAAAAAAAAAAGAAAAAAGAAAAAAAAAATGTGTTGGAAGGGCTGTGGGTGTTGGCGGGCGAGGCGAGAGGAGGAGGACGGCCCGCGGCCGTGGCCCGACGGCTGCGGGCCGATCGGG
>NW_026062546.1:0-12500 GCF_023897955.1 Schistocerca gregaria
ACACTAGATCGCGTTGTTATCCTGCTCAGTACGAGAGGAACCGCAGGTTCGGACATTTGGTTCACGCACTCGGCCGAGCGGCCGGTGGTGCGAAGCTACCATCCGTGGGATTAAGCCTGAACGCCTCTAAGGCCGAATCCCGTCTAGCCATTGTGGCAACGATATCGCTAAGGAGTCCCGAGGGTCGAAAGGCTCGAAAATACGTGACTTTACTAGGCGCGGTCGACCCACGTGGCGCCGCGCCGTACGGGCCCAACTTGTTTTGCCGGACGGGGCACTCGGGGCGGTGCTGTCTGGGATCTGTTCCCGGCGCCGCCCTGCCCCTACCGGTCGACCATGGGTGTCTATATTTCGATGTCGGGACTCGGAATCGTCTGTAGACGACTTAGGTACCGGGCGGGGTGTTGTACTCGGTAGAGCAGTTGCCACGCTGCGATCTGTTGAGACTCAGCCCTAGCTTGGGGGATTCGTCTTGTCGCGAGACGAGACCCCCGCGGCTGGGCGCCAGGGGCACGTGTGCCCGTTTCCCGTGCTGTGTTTTTGTCTTTCCTTTTTTTTTTCCGTTTAGTACATCTGGGCGTATCGGTTGGGCCGGGCAGCCACCCCCCAAGGGCGCTGCATTGTGTGCGGCGGACTGAGGCGTATCGGTTTTGCGGGGGGGCCCCACCTGCCGCCGACGTGGGTGCTGCGATGGGTGCCGCGGCGGCGGCGGAGGAGGAGGAGGAGGGCGGCGGCGGCGCGGGCGCGCAGTCTACTGCCGCTCTACAGCGTATCACTTTGCGGCCGGCGTCGGCGGCGTTGGCGTCGGGTGGGTGCCGGCCGGAGTGTGGTCCGCCTTCGTCGTGGCCCGCGCCCCCTGGTAGCATAGCGTCCACCGCAGTACGGTGAACTACAATACCCCGCACACTATGGATGTGAAATAAAATATAATAACACATGATGCTTCGTAAGAAAATAGACTTGGGATAGGGTGTGTCGTTGGCAAGTCCCCGGGGCGGTTAGTGTGGGTGGTGATAAGTCGTTAGGGGAGGGTGAGGGTACGGCCACCTATGGGAATGTGCGTGAACTGCGCGAGGCAGAGTGGCAAAAGACGGCATCGCCATCTATGAAGATAGGACGGAAGCACGTGCAATGCCAACAGTACGTGCGCCATCTGTAGGTGCCCCGCGACATGACGTGGTGCAACGACGGTACCGCCACCTGGGGGAGGCCACGCGGACTAAGCCATGTATGGGGCCCACAGTGCTCATTTGCCGAGCCCACCCACACAAAACCTGCACCCCCCTCCAGCGCAGGAGCCGCAACCCGGGTGCGTACGCCGCACCAAGTGCTCCACCCGCGACCGTACGTGCCCCGCCGAAATCGCAACTCCGGCGGATGAACGGCGGACTTTTCTCGCAGTCGTAAGTTGCAATCCACCCCTATATCTTGCGTCTCATGAAGAGTTATATCAAGTATGCCAAATTCCCGCTGTCCCTATACATGCGGTAAGTTCGTCGTGGCCGCTGGCCGGCAGGCCGCGAGACCTGACGCCCGGCGGCAAAGAGTGCCCCTCTGAGGATATAGATGTTCCGTTCCGCCGCACAATGGTGACGGTGACCGCTGCCTGCGGTGGCAACGCTGGGCAGAGTCGATACTCGCCGTGTGGTGGAAGGTAAACATTATGCGGTACATCAGTACTTTCCTAATAGTTCGGTCGTCTCACGGCACTGCTTAGTAAATGATGCAAGGCCACATATAGATGATTTATGCGAATGTCCCTATACGTGCTGTAAGACTGGGCACACAACGTGAATCGCACGTCAGCCAGACACTCGAACATGCACCACTCTCGGCCTGCAACGGAGACACACAATACGTAAACATCTGGAATGCGACAATGTCGAGTGCATCCTCTCTGCCACATTGCACCGTCGACACTATGATAACCAGAGCAGTAGGTCCACCTATAAAAGCACAATACCCCACTCCTCCGACAACTACCATTGCTCAGATAAATCAACACCACCAACACACATCCTACACAGAGGGGCACCAAATATCATCCCCCGCCCTCGTGTTATACCACATGAAAAATTGCAGAAGTGAGAGACACACATCCGCCAGCCTCTTGCTACAAGCATCGAACCGACGTGACGTATCTGACGGTGACTCAGGCATCCGCGTACTGCCACCACTATCCACCCCCCCCCCTCTCTCTCTGCACCCTTCCCACACAATACCAAATTTAACCAACTTTATCGCTTAACCTAACTGTGGCTGTACCACATTATCGCTTAACCTAACTGTGGCTGTACCACATTATCGCTTAACCTAACTGTGGTTGTACCACATTATCGCTTAACCTAACTGTGGTTGTACCACATTATCGCTTAACCTAACTGTGGTTGTACCACATTATCGCTTAACCTAACTGTGGTTGTACCACATTATCGCTTAACCTAACTGTGGTTGTACCACATTATCGCTTAACCTAACTGTGGTTGTACCACATTATCGCTTAACCTAACTGTGGTTGTACCACATTATCGCTTAACCTAACTGTGGTTGTACCACATTATCGCTTAACCTAACTGTGGTTGTACCACATTATCGCTTAACCTAACTGTGGTTGTACCACATTATCGCTTAACCTAACTGTGGTTGTACCACATTATCCCTTAACCTAACTGTGGTTGTACCACATTATCCCTTAACCTAACTGTGGTTGTACCACATTATCCCTTAACCTAACTGTGGTTGTACCACATTATCCCTTAACCTAACTGTGGTTGTACCACATTATCCCTTAACCTAACTGTGGTTGTACCACATTATCCCTTAACCTAACTGTGGTTGTACCACATTATCCCTTAACCTAACTGTGGTTGTACCACATTATCCCTTAACCTAACTGTGGTTGTACCACATTATCCCTTAACCTAACTGTGGTTGTACCACATTATCCCTTAACCTAACTGTGGTTGTACCACATTATCCCTTAACCTAACTGTGGTTGTACCACATTATCCCTTAACCTAACTGTGGTTGTACCACATTATCCCTTAACCTAACTGTGGTTGTACCACATTATCCCTTAACCTAACTGTGGTTGTACCACATTATCCCTTAACCTAACTGTGGTTGTACCACATTATCCCTTAACCTAACTGTGGTTGTACCACATTATCCCTTAACCTAACTCAAGTTGTCCCTTAACCTAACTCAAGTTGTCCCTTAACCTAACTCAAGTTGTCCCTTAACCTAACTCAAGTTGTCCCTTAACCTAACTCAAGTTGTCCCTTAACCTAACTCAAGTTGTCCCTTAACCTAACTCAAGTTGTCCCTTAACCTAACTCAAGTTGTCCCTTAACCTAACTCAAGTTGTCCCTTAACCTAACTCAAGTTGTCCCTTAACCTAACTCAAGTTGTCCCTTAACCTAACTCAAGTTGTCCCTTAACCTAACTCAAGTTGTCCCTTAACCTAACTCAAGTTGTCCCTTAACCTAACTCAAGTTGTCCCTTAACCTAACTCAAGTTGTCCCTTAACCTAACTCAAGTTGTCCCTTAACCTAACTCAAGTTGTCCCTTAACCTAACTCAAGTTGTCCCTTAACCTAACTCAAGTTGTCCCTTAACCTAACTCAAGTTGTCCCTTAACCTAACTCAAGTTGTCCCTTAACCTAACCCACGTTGTCCCTTAACCTAACCCACGTTGTCCCTTAACCTAACCCACGTTGTCCCTTAACCTAACCCACGTTGTCCCTTAACCTAACCCACGTTGTCCCTTAACCTAACCCACGTTGTCCCTTAACCTAACCCACGTTGTCCCTTAACCTAACCCACGTTGTCCCTTAACCTAACCCACGTTGTCCCTTAACCTAACCCACGTTGTCCCTTAACCTAACCCACGTTGTCCCTTAACCTAACCCACGTTGTCCCTTAACCTAACCCACGTTGTCCCTTAACCTAACCCACGTTGTCCCTTAACCTAACCCACGTTGTCCCTTAACCTAACCCACGTTGTCCCTTAACCTAACCCACGTTGTCCCTTAACCTAACCCACGTTGTCCCTTAACCTAACCCACGTTGTCCCTTAACCTAACCCACGTTGTCCCTTAACCTAACCCACGTTGTCCCTTAACCTAACCCACGTTGTCCCTTAACCTAACCCACGTTGTCCCTTAACCTAACCCACGTTGTCCCTTAACCTAACCCACGTTGTCCCTTAACCTAACCCACGTTGTCCCTTAACCTAACCCACGTTGTCCCTTAACCTAACCCACGTTGTCCCTTAACCTAACCCACGTTGTCCCTTAACCTAACCCACGTTGTCCCTTAACCTAACCCACGTTGTCCCTTAACCTAACCCACGTTGTCCCTTAACCTAACCCACGTTGTCCCTTAACCTAACCCACGTTGTCCCTTAACCTAACCCACGTTGTCCCTTAACCTAACCCACGTTGTCCCTTAACCTAACCCACGTTGTCCCTTAACCTAACCCACGTTGTCCCTTAACCTAACCCACGTTGTCCCTTAACCTAACCCACGTTGTCCCTTAACCTAACCCACGTTGTCCCTTAACCTAACCCACGTTGTCCCTTAACCTAACCCACGTTGTCCCTTAACCTAACCCACGTTGTCCCTTAACCTAACCCACGTTGTCCCTTAACCTAACCCACGTTGTCCCTTAACCTAACCCACGTTGTCCCTTAACCTAACCCACGTTGTCCCTTAACCTAACCCACGTTGTCCCTTTGCCTAACATAGTTCACTGCTCGGAATCTCTGGTGTCGTTGTTATCCTCATGTAGATGTCTTGCGAGTGTTGCTTACTTTCCACATATTCCCGCTATCCACTGTCAATTGTACTGCAATAGGACTATATCGCCCCCCCCCCCCTCCCTCTGTCCCCCTCTTTGTGTCTCTGTCCTCTCAAGCTGGTCGGTCTGGCGTTTGAGTGTTAAATGAGCCTCGCAGCTGTTCAGTTGCATTCAGATGTCGACGCCCTCAGTGTACGTCGTGGTATGGTCTGTGTCCATTGTCCGCTGATGTCGTACGCGTAACCCACACGCTGTACCGATCATCGGTCGTTACGTACAGAGTGAAGTAGTGTGATACGTGTGACCGTACGCTGGCTGTGCCCAACGGTGTCGAATCTCAATTTCCATATGATGTGCTCGATGCTACTTGTCTCGTCTCCCAATAACAGCTAGGTTGCACTGTGGTACGCCGTAGAGGCGTGTGGGAGGAACGTACGAACGCATTGTATGTCACCCTGGGTCGCTGGGGGTGGTGGTGCGGTGAGTCAGGTCAGGTCAGGTCAGCGTGAGCCGTCTGATGTAGTGACGCGTGTATTCCGACTTTGTCGTATTGCCTCACACAAAGTGCTACCCTGGTGGACCGCGTTCCATATCTGGGACATGCCGCAGATGCCGGTTGACAGTGGATCGCGGAAGGGACATCGCATACGTGCGCGGGCCACCTTCCACGTGTTCTCTTCTGCACATGTCGCAGTGTGTATGTGGTCTGATGTAGCGTGTCGTGACACATGACATCCTGGCATGCAAGAATTGTTGAATTCGCAAATGTAGGTGGACATCTACGTTTACTGCCCAAGATACGCAAATGAACTGGAAATCCGTTGTTGAGCGGTTGTTCACGCTGGAGGTGAATCTGTGATGGCGACGATCGGTACAGCTATTAACCGGTTGTTTCAGCGGTACCCGCCACATCCACACACGTGACTAGGCCCATGTGGGTATGAAGCGATACGCGGCGGTGGCTTGGTGGGACTGTTCCCGGCCGGTGAAGGGGGGCCGCCCGGCGTGTTGGCCGCGCGCTGCGTGGGCGCACGCGCAACAGGCGGCTGGTGGGGGGCGCCGAGTGGCAGGAGCGCCAGCCGACGGGCCCGGCAGGCGGCGCAGCTACGCTGCGGCGCACCCTGCACGCGGCGCCTGGCGGCCAAAGTTGGTTCAGCCGAGCCCGGTGCGAAGCGCGGTGGACATCTGCAGTGTGCTGGTCTGATTGAGGACTGTGTGCGTTGAGGATGCGCCGCCGCCTGGCACTCGGCGCCGCGACGCCGTCTGCTGCTCGGTCGCCCCAGCGGTTCTCGCAGGTGGTTTGTATCGCAGTTGTGCGGACGTGTTGGCGCGTGCGCTGTGCTGGGAGAGTTCGCTTCTGCACCCAAGTGGGGCTTTGCCCTTGTGTGGCGCTGGCGTTGGAGCTGCCGGTCACCATAGGTGGCGCGTGTTGTCTCCCGCCGGCAATGCCACGACAGCACGCTCCCGGGCCTCTGTCGGCAGCGGCAAGCTCAGTTGGGAGCAAGGGTGTTCTCACTAAAACCGTCTACTCGCCTAACTCCGGGCGATTGCGCCTCTCTCGAAACCGACCAAGTACCTAGGACGGCGCTGCGCGCCGCCGGGACCTGAGAGGGTTTCGAGGTGTATCGTGCAGGGGAGCTCGGCCTCCTCCTGTTTGCAGAATAATTGAGCGGACGCTTGCGTGTTCGCGCGGGCCCCCGGGACACACTCCCGGGCGGCCGGCTGCTCAGCTCTAGTTGACGCAGCTCCCTGGTTGATCCTGCCAGTAGTCATATGCTTGTCTCAAAGATTAAGCCATGCATGTCTCAGTACAAGCCGCATTAAGGTGAAACCGCGAATGGCTCATTAAATCAGTTATGGTTCCTTAGATCGTACCCACGTTACTTGGATAACTGTGGTAATTCTAGAGCTAATACATGCAAACAGAGTCCCGACCAGAGATGGAAGGGACGCTTTTATTAGATCAAAACCAATCGGATTGGCTTGTCTGGTCCGTTTGCCTTGGTGACTCTGAATAACTTTGGGCTGATCGCACGGTCCTCGTACCGGCGACGCATCTTTCAAATGTCTGCCTTATCAACTGTCGATGGTAGGTTCTGCGCCTACCATGGTTGTAACGGGTAACGGGGAATCAGGGTTCGATTCCGGAGAGGGAGCCTGAGAAACGGCTACCACATCCAAGGAAGGCAGCAGGCGCGCAAATTACCCACTCCCGGCACGGGGAGGTAGTGACGAAAAATAACGATACGGGACTCATCCGAGGCCCCGTAATCGGAATGAGTACACTTTAAATCCTTTAACGAGTATCTATTGGAGGGCAAGTCTGGTGCCAGCAGCCGCGGTAATTCCAGCTCCAATAGCGTATATTAAAGTTGTTGCGGTTAAAAAGCTCGTAGTTGGATTTGTGTCCCACGCTGTTGGTTCACCGCCCGTCGGTGTTTAACTGGCATGTATCGTGGGACGTCCTGCCGGTGGGGCGAGCCGAAGGGGTGCTTTCGCGTCCCGAGGCGGACCCCGTTTAAATCCTACCAGGGTGCTCTTTGTTGAGTGTCTCGGTGGGCCGGCACGTTTACTTTGAACAAATTAGAGTGCTTAAAGCAGGCAAGCCCGCCTGAATACTGTGTGCATGGAATAATGGAATAGGACCTCGGTTCTATTTTGTTGGTTTTCGGAACCCGAGGTAATGATTAATAGGGACAGGCGGGGGCATTCGTATTGCGACGTTAGAGGTGAAATTCTTGGATCGTCGCAAGACGAACAGAAGCGAAAGCATTTGCCAAGTATGTTTTCATTAATCAAGAACGAAAGTTAGAGGTTCGAAGGCGATCAGATACCGCCCTAGTTCTAACCATAAACGATGCCAGCCAGCGATCCGCCGCAGTTCCTCCGATGACTCGGCGGGCAGCCTCCGGGAAACCAAAGCTTTTGGGTTCCGGGGGAAGTATGGTTGCAAAGCTGAAACTTAAAGGAATTGACGGAAGGGCACCACCAGGAGTGGAGCCTGCGGCTTAATTTGACTCAACACGGGAAACCTCACCAGGCCCGGACACCGGAAGGATTGACAGATTGATAGCTCTTTCTTGATTCGGTGGGTGGTGGTGCATGGCCGTTCTTAGTTGGTGGAGCGATTTGTCTGGTTAATTCCGATAACGAACGAGACTCTAGCCTGCTAACTAGTCGCGTGACATCCTTCGTGCTGTCAGCGATTACTTTTCTTCTTAGAGGGACAGGCGGCTTCTAGCCGCACGAGATTGAGCAATAACAGGTCTGTGATGCCCTTAGATGTTCTGGGCCGCACGCGCGCTACACTGAAGGAATCAGCGTGTCTTCCTAGGCCGAAAGGTCGGGGTAACCCGCTGAACCTCCTTCGTGCTAGGGATTGGGGCTTGCAATTGTTCCCCATGAACGAGGAATTCCCAGTAAGCGCGAGTCATAAGCTCGCGTTGATTACGTCCCTGCCCTTTGTACACACCGCCCGTCGCTACTACCGATTGAATGATTTAGTGAGGTCTTCGGACTGGTACGCGGCATCGACTCTGTCGTTGCCGATGCTACCGGAAAGATGACCAAACTTGATCATTTAGAGGAAGTAAAAGTCGTAACAAGGTTTCCGTAGGTGAACCTGCGGAAGGATCATTACCGACTAGACTGCATGTCTTTCGATGTGCGTGTCGTGTCGCGCAACACGCTACCTGTACGGCAGTGGCCGTGCGCCGCGTGCGGAACCACGCGTGCCTCTCAAAACTAGCGGAAGTGTTGTTGTTGTTGTTGTTGTGTGGTACGAGCGCTGAAGCTCTGGAGCGGCTGGCCTGCGGTACCTGGCGCCTGGCGCCGGTTTTGAATGACGTTCGCCCGAGTGCCTGTCCGCTCCGGTGTGGAGCCGTACGACGCCCATCGGCTGTGAGGCCGTTGGACACAAAAAAAATAGTGGAACAGGGGCCGTCAGACGCCTCAGTCCCGCAAATGCTACTGTCTTGAAAGAGACAGTGGGAGACTGAAAAGGAAAAGATCACCCAGGACGGTGGATCACTCGGCTCGTGGGTCGATGAAGAACGCAGCAAATTGCGCGTCGACATGTGAACTGCAGGACACATGAACATCGACGTTTCGAACGCACATTGCGGTCCATGGATTCCGTTCCCGGGCCACGTCTGGCTGAGGGTCGGCTACGTATACTGAAGCGCGCGGCGTTTGTCCCGCTTCGGAGACGTGGGAGTGTCGTGGTCGCCTGTGTGGCCGGCCGCGTCTCCTTAAACGTGCGATGCGCGCCCGTCGCCTGGCGGTTCGCATACCGGTACTTTCTCGGTAGCGTGCACAGCCGGCTGGCGGTGTGGCGTGCGACACCTCGTACAACGACCTCAGAGCAGGCGAGACTACCCGCTGAATTTAAGCATATTACTAAGCGGAGGAAAAGAAACTAACAAGGATTCCCCCAGTAGCGGCGAGCGAACAGGGAAGAGTCCAGCACCGAACCCCGCAGGCTGCCGCCTGTCGTGGCATGTGGTGTTTGGGAGGGTCCACTACCCCGACGCCTCGCGCCGAGCCCAAGTCCAACTTGAATGAGGCCACGGCCCGTAGAGGGTGCCAGGCCCGTAGCGGCCGGTGCGAGCGTCGGCGGGACCTCTCCTTCGAGTCGGGTTGCTTGAGAGTGCAGCTCCAAGTGGGTGGTAAACTCCATCTGAGACTAAATATGACCACGAGACCGATAGCGAACAAGTACCGTGAGGGAAAGTTGAAAAGAACTTTGAAGAGAGAGTTCAAAAGTACGTGAAACCGTTCTGGGGTAAACGTGAGAAGTCCGAAAGGTCGAACGGGTGAGATTCACGCCCATCCGGCCACTGGCCCCCGCCCTCGGCAGATGGGGCCGGCCGCCCGCGCGGAGCAATCCGCGGCGGGGTCGTGTCCGGTTGCCTTTCCACTCGCCGCGGGGTGGGGCCGTTCCGGTGTGCGGTGGGCCGCACTTCTCCCCTAGTAGGACGTCGCGACCCGCTGGGTGCCGGCCTACGGCCCGGGTGCGCAGCCTGTCCTTCCGCGGGCCTCGGTTCGCGTCTGTTGGGCAGAGCCCCGGTGTCCTGGCTGGCTGCTCGGCGGTATATCTGGAGGAGTCGATTCGCCCCTTTGGGCGCTCGGGCTCCCGGCAAGCGCGCGCGGTTCTTCCCGGATGACGGACCTACCTGGCCCGGCCCCGGACCCGCGCCGCTGTTGGCTCGGGATGCTCTCGGGCGGAATAATCGCTCCCGTCAGCGGCGCTTCAGCTTTGGACAATTTCACGACCCGTCTTGAAACACGGACCAAGGAGTCTAACATGTGCGCGAGTCATTGGGCTGTACGAAACCTAAAGGCGTAATGAAAGTGAAGGTCTCGCCTTGCGCGGGCCGAGGGAGGATGGGGCTTCCCCGCCCTTCACGGGGCGGCGGCCTCCGCACTCCCGGGGCGTCTCGTCCTCATTGCGAGGTGAGGCGCACCTAGAGCGTACACGTTGGGACCCGAAAGATGGTGAACTATGCCTGGCCAGGACGAAGTCAGGGGAAACCCTGATGGAGGTCCGTAGCGATTCTGACGTGCAAATCGATCGTCGGAGCTGGGTATAGGGGCGAAAGACTAATCGAACCATCTAGTAGCTGGTTCCCTCCGAAGTTTCCCTCAGGATAGCTGGTGCTCGTACGAGTCTCATCCGGTAAAGCGAATGATTAGAGGCCTTGGGGCCGAAACGACCTCAACCTATTCTCAAACTTTAAATGGGTGAGATCTCCGGCTTGCTTGATATGCTGAAGCCGCGAGCAAACGACTCGGATCGGAGTGCCAAGTGGGCCACTTTTGGTAAGCAGAACTGGCGCTGTGGGATGAACCAAACGCCGAGTTAAGGCGCCCGAATCGACGCTCATGGGAAACCATGAAAGGCGTTGGTTGCTTAAGACAGCAGGACGGTGGCCATGGAAGTCGGAATCCGCTAAGGAGTGTGTAACAACTCACCTGCCGAAGCAACTAGCCCTGAAAATGGATGGCGCTGAAGCGTCGTGCCTATACTCGGCCGTCAGTCTGGCAGTCATGGCCGGTCCTCGCGGCCGGCCGCGAAGCCCTGACGAGTAGGAGGGTCGCGGCGGTGGGCGCAGAAGGGTCTGGGCGTGAGCCTGCCTGGAGCCGCCGTCGGTGCAGATCTTGGTGGTAGTAGCAAATACTCCAGCGAGGCCCTGGAGGGCTGACGCGGAGAAGGGTTTCGTGTGAACAGCCGTTGCACACGAGTCAGTCGATCCTAAGCCCTAGGAGAAATCCGATGTTGATGGGGGCCGTCATAGCATGATGCACTTTGTGCTGGCCCCCGTTGGGCGAAAGGGAATCCGGTTCCTATTCCGGAACCCGGCAGCGGAACCGATATAAGTCGGGCCCCTCTTTTAGAGATGCTCGTCGGGGTAACCCAAAAGGACCCGGAGACGCCGTCGGGAGATCGGGGAAGAGTTTTCTTTTCTGCATGAGCGTTCGAGTTCCCTGGAATCCTCTAGCAGGGAGATAGGGTTTGGAACGCGAAGAGCACCGCAGTTGCGGCGGTGTCCCGATCTTCCCCTCGGACCTTGAAAATCCGGGAGAGGGCCACGTGGAGGTGTCGCGCCGGTTCGTACCCATATCCGCAGCAGGTCTCCAAGGTGAAGAGCCTCTAGTCGATAGAATAATGTAGGTAAGGGAAGTCGGCAAATTGGATCCGTAACTTCGGGATAAGGATTGGCTCTGAGGATCGGGGCGTGTCGGGCTTGGTCGGGAAGTGGGTCAGCGCTAACGTGCCGGGCCTGGGCGAGGTGAGTGCCGTAGGGGTGCCGGTAAGTGCGGGCGTTTAGCGCGGGCGTGGTCTGCTCTCGCCGTTGGTTGGCCTCGTGCTGGCCGGCGGTGCAGGATGCGCGCGCCTGCGCGGCGTTCGCGCCCCGGTGCTTCAACCTGCGTGCAGGATCCGAGCTCGGTCCCGTGCCTTGGCCTCCCACGGATCTTCCTTGCTGCGAGGCCGCGTCCGCCTTAGCGTGCTCCTCCGGGGGCGCGCGGGTGCGCGGATTCTCTTCGGCCGCCATTCAACGATCAACTCAGAACTGGCACGGACTGGGGGAATCCGACTGTCTAATTAAAACAAAGCATTGCGATGGCCCTAGCGGGTGTTGACGCAATGTGATTTCTGCCCAGTGCTCTGAATGTCAACGTGAAGAAATTCAAGCAAGCGCGGGTAAACGGCGGGAGTAACTATGACTCTCTTAAGGTAGCCAAATGCCTCGTCATCTAATTAGTGACGCGCATGAATGGATTAACGAGATTCCCGCTGTCCCTATCTACTGGTGTCTAAGGGATTACTGTCGGGACCGAGTCGCCAAAATCACGGCTCCTGGTGCTGTGGTGTCCAAGAATATCTCGAAGGGATGTCCGCAAGGCTCAGTTTGTGGACCAGTGTTTTGGGATATTAACATGGACCCCCTGTTAATATCCTTGAATGAAAGCAACATAGTACTGGGAGTCGTGGCGTATGCAGACGACCTTCTCATCCTTATTGAGGGAGACAGTCGTGCTGAGATTGAGGAGAAGGTGGCACAAGCATCAGAGATTTTAATCCAATGGTGCAAACATTCCAAGTTACAGATAGCACCAAATAAATCAAGTTACTTGTTGCTAAAAGGAAAATTGGCTCGGGACCCGATCGTGCGGTTAGAAGAACGCATGGTTGCGAG
>NW_026062546.1:17500-20354 GCF_023897955.1 Schistocerca gregaria
GTTGTACCACATTATCGCTTAACCTAACTGTGGTTGTACCACATTATCGCTTAACCTAACTGTGGTTGTACCACATTATCGCTTAACCTAACTGTGGTTGTACCACATTATCCCTTAACCTAACTGTGGTTGTACCACATTATCCCTTAACCTAACTGTGGTTGTACCACATTATCCCTTAACCTAACTGTGGTTGTACCACATTATCCCTTAACCTAACTGTGGTTGTACCACATTATCCCTTAACCTAACTGTGGTTGTACCACATTATCCCTTAACCTAACTGTGGTTGTACCACATTATCCCTTAACCTAACTGTGGTTGTACCACATTATCCCTTAACCTAACTGTGGTTGTACCACATTATCCCTTAACCTAACTGTGGTTGTACCACATTATCCCTTAACCTAACTGTGGTTGTACCACATTATCCCTTAACCTAACTGTGGTTGTACCACATTATCCCTTAACCTAACTGTGGTTGTACCACATTATCCCTTAACCTAACTGTGGTTGTACCACATTATCCCTTAACCTAACTGTGGTTGTACCACATTATCCCTTAACCTAACTGTGGTTGTACCACATTATCCCTTAACCTAACTGTGGTTGTACCACATTATCCCTTAACCTAACTCAAGTTGTCCCTTAACCTAACTCAAGTTGTCCCTTAACCTAACTCAAGTTGTCCCTTAACCTAACTCAAGTTGTCCCTTAACCTAACTCAAGTTGTCCCTTAACCTAACTCAAGTTGTCCCTTAACCTAACTCAAGTTGTCCCTTAACCTAACTCAAGTTGTCCCTTAACCTAACTCAAGTTGTCCCTTAACCTAACTCAAGTTGTCCCTTAACCTAACTCAAGTTGTCCCTTAACCTAACTCAAGTTGTCCCTTAACCTAACTCAAGTTGTCCCTTAACCTAACTCAAGTTGTCCCTTAACCTAACTCAAGTTGTCCCTTAACCTAACTCAAGTTGTCCCTTAACCTAACTCAAGTTGTCCCTTAACCTAACTCAAGTTGTCCCTTAACCTAACTCAAGTTGTCCCTTAACCTAACTCAAGTTGTCCCTTAACCTAACTCAAGTTGTCCCTTAACCTAACTCAAGTTGTCCCTTAACCTAACTCAAGTTGTCCCTTAACCTAACTCAAGTTGTCCCTTAACCTAACTCAAGTTGTCCCTTAACCTAACTCAAGTTGTCCCTTAACCTAACTCAAGTTGTCCCTTAACCTAACTCAAGTTGTCCCTTAACCTAACTCAAGTTGTCCCTTAACCTAACTCAAGTTGTCCCTTAACCTAACTCAAGTTGTCCCTTAACCTAACCCACGTTGTCCCTTAACCTAACCCACGTTGTCCCTTAACCTAACCCACGTTGTCCCTTAACCTAACCCACGTTGTCCCTTAACCTAACCCACGTTGTCCCTTAACCTAACCCACGTTGTCCCTTAACCTAACCCACGTTGTCCCTTAACCTAACCCACGTTGTCCCTTAACCTAACCCACGTTGTCCCTTAACCTAACCCACGTTGTCCCTTAACCTAACCCACGTTGTCCCTTAACCTAACCCACGTTGTCCCTTAACCTAACCCACGTTGTCCCTTAACCTAACCCACGTTGTCCCTTAACCTAACCCACGTTGTCCCTTAACCTAACCCACGTTGTCCCTTAACCTAACCCACGTTGTCCCTTAACCTAACCCACGTTGTCCCTTAACCTAACCCACGTTGTCCCTTAACCTAACCCACGTTGTCCCTTAACCTAACCCACGTTGTCCCTTAACCTAACCCACGTTGTCCCTTAACCTAACCCACGTTGTCCCTTAACCTAACCCACGTTGTCCCTTAACCTAACCCACGTTGTCCCTTAACCTAACCCACGTTGTCCCTTAACCTAACCCACGTTGTCCCTTAACCTAACCCACGTTGTCCCTTAACCTAACCCACGTTGTCCCTTAACCTAACCCACGTTGTCCCTTAACCTAACCCACGTTGTCCCTTAACCTAACCCACGTTGTCCCTTAACCTAACCCACGTTGTCCCTTAACCTAACCCACGTTGTCCCTTAACCTAACCCACGTTGTCCCTTAACCTAACCCACGTTGTCCCTTAACCTAACCCACGTTGTCCCTTAACCTAACCCACGTTGTCCCTTAACCTAACCCACGTTGTCCCTTAACCTAACCCACGTTGTCCCTTAACCTAACCCACGTTGTCCCTTAACCTAACCCACGTTGTCCCTTAACCTAACCCACGTTGTCCCTTAACCTAACCCACGTTGTCCCTTAACCTAACCCACGTTGTCCCTTAACCTAACCCACGTTGTCCCTTAACCTAACCCACGTTGTCCCTTAACCTAACCCACGTTGTCCCTTTGCCTAACATAGTTCACTGCTCGGAATCTCTGGTGTCGTTGTTATCCTCATGTAGATGTCTTGCGAGTGTTGCTTACTTTCCACATATTCCCGCTATCCACTGTCAATTGTACTGCAATAGGACTATATCGCCCCCCCCCCCCTCCCTCTGTCCCCCTCTTTGTGTCTCTGTCCTCTCAAGCTGGTCGGTCTGGCGTTTGAGTGTTAAATGAGCCTCGCAGCTGTTCAGTTGCATTCAGATGTCGACGCCCTCAGTGTACGTCGTGGTATGGTCTGTGTCCATTGTCCGCTGATGTCGTACGCGTAACCCACACGCTGTACCGATCATCGGTCGTTACGTACAGAGTGAAGTAGTGTGATACGTGTGACCGTACGCTGGCTGTGCCCAACGGTGTCGAATCTCAATTTCCATATGATGTGCTCGATGCTACTTGTCTCGTCTCCCAATAACAGCTAGGTTGCACTGTGGTACGCCGTAGAGGCGTGTG
>NW_026062547.1:0-33353 GCF_023897955.1 Schistocerca gregaria
ACACACGCGAGACAGATCCAAGTCGCAAGCGTCAATAGCGCCACCCACACAGGCCACGGCACAAAACGTGACGCCCGGAAAGCAAAGCAAAGCAAAAAAGACTATTCCAAAACCACCAACAAGACAAACAAACAAACGCGGCGCAAAATAAATAGGTAGGGTAGAAATAATAAAAGTAAAATACACTTTATGTAACACCAACCGCGGCGCCGCCGCCCACGCCCGCCAACGACCCCACAATCCAACCACCGCGGCACGCAAACACCATCCACACATGAAACAAACAAACAAACGCCAGCAAGCAAGACAGACAGACAAGGCAACCGACCGACCACGACACGACACGACAATCAACACCTTCCCGACGTGCTTTGATGGCCCTGAGAAGGGCCGTTTTTGTTTTTGTCCGGGGACCGCGCGACAGCCTCTGGTTGCGCGCCGGCCACCAGGCGACGGTGTCAACCGCCAACCCTTCCCTGCCCTTTTTACTTCTTCTTCTTGGGCGAAGCCTTCGCCTTAGACGGCGTCGCCGTCGCCTTCTTCGGGCGCGGCGCCTTCGGCTTCTTCGTCGGAACCTTGGCGGCCTTCTTCGCCTTCGACGGCGACTTGGCCTTGGCCGGCTTGGCCGCAGCCGCCTTCTTCGCACCCGCGGGAGCGGCCGACGCCCGCAGACGCCTTCTTGCGGCGCCCGCCTTCCGACCGGTCGCCGCCTTCACGCCGCCAGCCTTCTTTGCGCCGGCCGCACGGGCCCCCTTCTTCTCCTTGCTGGCCGGAGCGGCGCGCTTCTTCTTCGCACCACCGCCGCCACCACGAGCCTTGCCGCCCTCGGCCGCCCCGCCGCCGGCGCCGGCAAGCTTGAAAGAGCCCGACGCGCCCTTCCCCTTCGTCTGCACCAGCTCGCCAGCCACGACGGCCGACTTGAGGTACTTCTTGATAAAGGGCGCCAGCTTCTCCGCGTCCAGCTTGTAGTGCGCGGCAATGTACTTCTTGATCGCCTGCAGCGACGACCCGCCGCGCTCCTTCAGACTCTTGATGGCGGCCGTCACCATCTCAGAGGTGCGCGGGTGCGCAGGCTTGGCGCGCGGCTTCTTCGCAGACGACGCAGACTTGGCCTTCTTCGTAGTGCCGGTGGCGGCGGGTGCCGCGGCAGTCTCGTTCGTAGCCGCCTGGTCTGCCATCTTTTGCCTGTTCTCTTTTCTTTTTTTCCCCTTGGTTTCGCTTCCTTCTCTCCTTCGACGACGCACAACAGCGAGGGGCGCGCAGCAGAGAATAGCCGCGCACGCGCCTGGCCCAGCCAGTGTCGCGGGCGGGCGCGGACGGCCGAGAGAGCGGCCGCCACTCGGCGCGCCGCCGCGCCGCCGCGCCGCGCCTCCCGCGCTTGCTACCGCCCAACGTCCGACAGCCTGCGCGGAGCAGCCCCCAACCTGCGCCGCAACCACCCGCGCCATTCAAACCACCGAGGATGGGGCTACACACACCGACACCACGGTCGCCAACCAGTCGCCGCGGCGGCGCCGCAAACCACGGCCAAACTGCAGCCACCGCGCGCCACAGCCTGGGTCGGCCCGCCGAGAATCGCCGCCCCCCGCCCAAATGCCGCCCCCACAGCCCCAGCCGACGACCCGCCACAATGGCCAACCTTCGTCAAAACTCCCACACCGTCGCCGCGGCAGCCCGGCCACCGCGGCCGGCGCCACAGCCACACGAGCCGAGTCGTGCGGCGATTGACGGCCGTGCACAAACGCACCTCCGCCGCCCCATCGCCTTCCGCCGTTTTCCCGATCGGCCCGCAGCCGTCGGGCCACGGGCCGCGGGCCGTCCTCCTCCTCTCGCCTCGCCCGCCAACACCCACAGCCCTTCCAACACATTTTTTTTTCTTTTTTCTTTTTTTTTTTTTTTTTTTTTTACTTTTTTACGATCGCCGCCTGCGCAACCATGGCACCGGCCGACGGAGCGCCAACCCCCCCGCCACAGGCGAAAACAAAACAACGATAAACAAACAAACAAAATAAATTTACCAGCCAGCCCCAACTACAGACACACCGAATCTGCCCTCACAGCCGACCTTACACGCCTCAACGTCAAAACAAAGGTGGTTTCTTTCTTTCAACGGTTACCTTACCTTAGGTTACGTCCAGGTTAGGGCTAAGAAGGCGTCAGGGTTAGGTTAAGCGTTGACGTGACGTCACGTCTTAACGTAGGCGTTAAGCTAAGGTTGCGGTCACGTACGTTAGGTTAAGGCGACTTGGGGGTTGGCCTAAGGGCTTAGGTTAGGTTACGTTAGTTTAGGTGGCTGCGTTAACGGCTTAAAGAAGTTTAGGAGGTTAAGGCGTCGAGGCGGCCGCACCCCCTTAGCTGCTGCGGCTCGGCCACGCCACGCCACGCCACGCTTTGGGGTTTCATAAGGTCGCGCGGCGGGTCGTCGGCACGCCGCAAAGGACAAAACTGCAAGACGACGTCGAAAAACAAACAACAGGTAAAAAATAAATAAGTAAAAATAAAACGACGCCGACAGGCGGGGATCAGCAGAACGAGCAGATTCCGGAGAGCGAACGAGACACACACACACACACACACACGCACGCACGCACGCACACACACACAAACCCCCCCGAGCCGAGAGAGCACAGCACCACCACGTGTCGGCCTCCGCTCACCCGACTCGGCTGGGCTGGGCTGGGCTGGCGGCCGGGCCGGATGCACGTACACGTACGGCTACAGCCACTACCCGTACACAGCCGCTCTTCACGCAACACCAGCCAAATGGCGCGCCCGCGGCTCGTCGCGGTCGCAACGCCACGCCGGCACACTTTCGGCACCACCGTTTTCGCGCGCACCGCAAACAAAAACGCAGCCGACACACACAGAAAAAAAAAAAAAAAACAACACAGAGCGCGAGAGGACGGGCGGCGGCGGCGCACCTTTCGCCAGCCGGCAGGCAATCGACTCGCCCAGTACGACAAACGTGCACGCCACCCCACCCACCAACCAACCAACCAACCAGTCGTCGTCGTCGTCGTCGTCCCGAAATCAAACAAACTCTCAAAAGCACAGCCCCCTGCTGCCAACGGACGCAGGCGCCACGCAGCTCCCTTCCGCCACACTCGATTCGCAGCGCAACTCACCCGGCACACCGTCAAACGACGGGCTGGGCTCGCCGCATCGCCGCAACCTACACACCTTCCCCGCCACGACGCACAGCCCCACCAGACGCCCGTGCCGCAACGACACTACTGCACTACCCACTACCGCACTACTCCTCTCGCCCTTGCCATACACGACACAACACGCCAAAAAAATGAAAATCCAAATACAAACAAAAACACCGCCCCCACGACCCAAACACACGCGAGGCAAGGCACGCAGCAAACGGCGTCCCCTCCGCGTCGCGCCATCAACCTACACACACAAGGCAACCAACAACAAACAGCCAGCCAGCCCCACTCTCACGCCGCAAAAACAGAAAACACACCGAAACCGCCAAACGCCGCACATTCGCGCTTCGCACTCACCACACACCTCTCGGCATCCGTTTCGCACACAACGACGCGACGCACAATACATCATCACGGGCTACGCACGCACACCGCGACCCACTTTTTTACGACGCCCTCGGCAGAGCACACGTGCCCACGCCCACACACAGTCGACACAACGACGCAGCGCGCAGCAGACGCGGCCGCAACACATACCTCCCCGACGACGCGCCAACACCGCCAGCCACTGCTCACTCGCCCAAGCAACCCGTGCACACAACTGCCACACGCGTCCCACCACGCCGCCGCCAACCACCCGCCCGCCAGGGGGCGCTCACGTCCGACGACAACAGCGCGGCACCGCCGGACCGGGCCGAACCGAGCCGAGCCGCCGCCTCCTCTCCACTCGGCACGCCACGTCCCCTGCTTGCAAAACACATGGCTCGTCCCTCTGTACACACAACGCGCCTGCCTGCGGTCGCCGCCGGCATCTATCTACCTGCGCATCGGAGCCAGGCCGGCAAGCCCACACTTAAATAATGCACTTCACCAGCCAAACAAACCCACTCTTCCTTTCTTTGCACAGCGCATGCAACAGCAGCCCCAGGAGCCGGGCCCGCCGCCAGCGTCTCCTCCTCCTCTGGGCACAGCCAGCCAGCCGTTCCCACCGCCCCGCCCCTGCTCTGCAGAACAAGAAAAAACGAAAAAGTACCAACACACGCACCCAAAGCGTAAGCCACACAAGACCAGCCTCTCCAAGGCCACACACACGCAAAAAAAACAAAAAAAAAAACAAAAACACTACAACAAAATAAAATAAAATAAAATAAAAAAGAAAAAGCAAGCTGTCGCCTCGCCCCCGCCCGTCCCCCCCACCACATTCGCCCCCTCCGCTTGTTTTCCTTTCTACAATTTCCCTCTTTTCCACCCAATATCCCGCCGCGGTTTACGGGCACCGGCCGATTTTGCGCCCGCCCACATGTGTGCCTACTCCCCACCACCATTCCCTCCGCAGCCCGCAGCCCGCAGCCCGCTTTTCCCCCCTCCCTGCCCACACCACACCGACGGTGCTGACGTCGACACGCACCCAAGACAGGGGCCACGACCGTCTTTTTTCCTGGGCCCATCCCCGCACCGCACCTCCTTCCAATCATCAACGCTGTGGCGCCTGTGTCCGCGCGAGACGCGTGCGCGCCGCCTCTCTCAACATCCGTCCGCCGTCCGCCGTCCGCCGTCCGGCCCCGTTTTTCGGCCCCCAGGCCATCCGTCAACCACCACTGCCCCTGCCCCTGCCCCTGCCCCTGCCCGCCCCGCACCACACCACACACCGCTGCTTGCCCCGGCCGTTGCCACCAAAGGCGCCAACCGCAGCCCGCGCGCGCCAGAAAGAGATGGCAAAACTACAGGGACCCAGCCGACCGACGAAAATCAGAGCAATTGGCCGGGAGGATCAAAAAGAGAGCTCCGAAAACCACCGTAGCGAGGCGTGGGAGGAAACGTTACGAGAAGCAGGAAGGGACCAGGAAAAATTCTGGAAATTTCTTAAAACTCGTAAACTAGACACGAAACATCTACATCTACATGGGGAAGGAACGACCCCACAGACCGAGCTGAAGCACTGGCGGATTCACTAGAAAGGCAATTCCAAGCACCAGAAGCGGTAGATGACGAAACTGATGACCACCAGGAAATGGTACTCAGAAGGGTAAAACCGCATCCTAAGTGCCCCGATCAGAACATCTTTCACAATCCAATAAACGCAGAAACCCCATATCTTATCACATCACAAACATACACACATCCTAAGAAGGCATCAGGCCCAGATTCCATCAAACCGCAACTACTACATCACCTACCTCCAGCAACTATCAATTATCTATCTAACATCAATATATAATGCTTGCTTCAGACTAAACTACTTGGAAACAGGCCCGAGTCATCACATTACCAAAGCCAAACAAGGACTTATTATTTCCGCAAAACTATAGGCCAACTTCCTTGGAAAGGTCCTCGGAAAGCTCATTCAAACTGAACTGAAGAAATTCAATTCTTAAAGGATAACAACATAATCATCCCACAACAATTCCGATTCCGCGAAGAACACAGCACCACCCACCAGGTGACCAGACTAGTCGAGCACATATGTCAGGCCAGAAACATTAGACACAGTACTGGAGCAGTCCTGCTTGACATCGGATAACGCCTTATCTACAAGCTCCACCAGTACAACTGCCCCATCCACATTATTGCTTCTTTTCTCCGCAACGGAGCATTCTATGTCCATGTACCAGGAGCGGCAAGTAACACTAGATCCATAGAGGCTGGAGTCCCGCAAGGCTCAGTGCTGGGGCCCATTCTCTACTCAATATACACAAACAAACAGCTGGGAGGACACTTGTCACTATTTGCAGACGACACTGCAGTCTACCGCAGCAGTTCTAACCTGCAATATAGAGTCACAAAAATAGAGCAACACCTACAATCCATCCAGAAATGGGCTAACCAATGGAAACAAAAAACAATAAACGCGGAGAAAACCCAAGCAATACAATACGATTCACATTCAAAAAGAATACCTCCTAACCTGCATATACGCCTCAGAAATAACAATCTTCCATGGTCAGGCACAATAAAGTATCTAGGCATCAAGCTGGACAAGAGGTTGACATTTAGAGACCATGTTACACACGTTTGTAACAAGGCTGCAGCAGCAATATTCAGACTGTACCCAATCATCAAAGGAAACAGAATAAATATGCGCGCCAAAAAGAAAATCTTCAAAACCGTCATAGGAACCAGCCATCACTTACGGCTCTGAAAATCTGGTCAATGGCCGCAGACACCAAACATAACAAGAGTAAAAAAGGGTGCAGAACAAATACTTCAGAATTACTGCTGATGCCGGCCGGTACCAGACAAACCGAGACATATACACAAACCATAACATACTCAATCAAAATCCCGGAAATCATCCAAAGAAAAATCCATAAAGTTGTTTTTGTTTTTTTTTTTTTTTTTTTTTTTCCACCAAACCACGGATTCGAACCACCCACTCATCAGAAATCTGGGACAAAATCCACCCGACCCAAGAACGACATTTCCCATCACGACAAAACACCACAAACTACAACATACCATGATAAACAAAAATAAAATACAAACACCATAACACTCACTCAAACAACAAACATCTACACACACCCAAGAGACCCATCATTTTGTTACCCAACATAATCAGACAGAAGGCAGGGATCAAGGACAGATCCGGTCCTTCGAGTACAGGGGGTAAAAAATACCCATCAGACCAGCTCTCTCTCTCTCTCTCTCTCTCCTCCTCGCTTCTCCGTGCCGACGCTGCCCCGCACACGCGTTCGCGTTCGCGCTCGCGTTCGGCCGACACCACACGACAGGTCTTTGGGGCCCCGCCACTGCGCGCACGCACGCCTCCTCCTCTTCCTTAGTTCTTTTTCGCTTTTCTTTTCTCCCCCGCCCCCCGCTCTCACCGCCACATCATCCCGCAACCCTTGCGGGAATGTTTCCCAACATCAACGCGCCCCAATTCCACTCTCTGCCCGTGCCGCACTCTCCACTTTGCTTCTCCCCGTCCCCTACACACACGACTACCGAAACCCCGGTTGACACACCTTCTCGTAGGACAGGGGTGCGTGCGTGCGTGCGTTGTCTTGACGGTGACAGCAACAGCAACGGATCCGTCCATCCCATTCCCCCCCACTCGGTAAAGAACCATTTTCAACCCACACTACACAACAAGGGGGGCACACACGAACGCGAAAGAAAGGGCAGGGCAGGGGCAACTATCTCGTACACATTCTTCCTCAGAACCCACATATCGCATCAACGAACGGCAGGCCAATTTGCGGACTCAGCCGTGTCAGGCAAATCCAACCCCAACCAACACCTCCCACGGAAACCCTGACACTGATCCAGCAGTACGTCCACATACATCGCCACACCAAATACGGGTGACGAGTGAGCAACAAATGGAACAATACACAACAAGGGCTGACCTAATAAAAACTGCACGTCACGTCATACCTTCCAGACAGACGCAGTTCCGACGGGACGGCGGAACCGTATACGTACCTTTCAGCCACAACAACCGACCGACTGGACACGCCCGCGTCTCCAGCCAGCCAACCACCAGGGCCACACAGCCCGCAAGTTTCAGCGTCAACACTTCTTAACGTACGTTGCAAACTTTTCAAAACATTGCCACACACACACACACACACCACGAAAAGCGTCAACCTCTCTCACACTGGATACACTCAACACTTTTTGTCGGCGGAGCTTGAGGCCAACGGTTGACACACCCCCACCGGCCACACAGGTTTCCCTTTGAAAATTGCAGTGACGGAGGAGACGCGGCATTACGAGAGGGTTGTTTCCGAGAGCGCGAGCTGGACGGAGCTGCGGCGCCGCCGCCGAGGGGTAATGAACGCACGCGATGCCGCATGACAGCCCATCACCCAAAGTTTCACCCACAACTGCACAGGTCGCACCCCCTTTTCGCGCCATACTAGTGTCGATCGTCAATTACAGCTGACGGTGTTCGCATTTGCCACTTGACGGGGGGGGAAAAGAAAACAAACATCTGACACGCCATGTGTTTCTCTCTCTCTCTGTTACATCTAGGTCATTCGGCAGCCACTGTAAAAAAAAAAAAATATTTTTACGACATGGTTGGGTAAGTGATTTAAAGACAACAATTGTGGGTCACACACCATAGACCATTTCGATAGTGTTCTTGTTCTTCTCTTTTTCCTTTTTTTATCGCTCAATTGAAATAAAACCTGGGGATGATGCAATGCTGCGATATGGCACAACCGTCGTCCATTGTACACAACTCGGGAACAAAAAGAAACCAATTCAGGGAACGTTCGTTCCTTCACAACGTTTCTTTCAACGCACTTGGTCTTTACCATCCTGTATTCAACACACATTTCCTTTCATCAAACTAGGGCATTTCCATAACAGTATTTGCAATACTGCTTCTTCGACGTCATTTCACCATCTTAACTAGAGACAAACAAACAACAAAATAGGAAAACAGCCCTGAGAACCCCGTCCACCAAATTTCAGTTAGCACGGCATCCAAGATTCTTTTCCGGGGAGTGTGCAGTGCAGCTGACGCTGCTCAGACCATATACCGTCGCCAGTCTCACTCAACTCTTGCGCATTCCATTCTACGCTACGTGACAATGCAAAAATGAATGAATCAAACCCGCCCAGAGAGCGTCTTGTGCGAGGGGACACACGATATAGAGAACAACAAAACACACAGGGGACACCACCAAAGTTGGAGAGAACGTTTCCACCACGGCAGCCGCGCCGTTACGCGCTTTTTTTTTTCCTCCCCCCCACTGCACACCTCCGACACCACGGGAACGTTCACCGTCCCGTTGCCCTACACTGGCGTTTCTTTTCAACCCCCCACCCTATTCCTCGCTCCCCGGACATTCGACCGATCACAAAGTGCAACCTCTCGTTACCGTCGGGTGCCCCTCTTCATCCCCGGGGCGCCAACAACAAAACAAAAACACCACCGACGCCGTCGTCTCGCGTCACCTCACTCAACTGAGCGGAAAATACACGTACATCCAGAATGACGACACCGCCTCCACAAACAAAAACCAGACGTCAGACGTCAGGTCGAAAGAGGGCACCGTACGTCGTGGCGCGTGGTCTCCTAACTCACCTCGCGCGTACAAATACAATGCAATGCGTGTCTCCTCACGTTCACACACACCTCCACGCTCCACTTCCTTACGTCGCCCAACCAACCAACTAACTTAACGCACCCGCTCGGCGTAGAAGCAGCTGTAGGCGGCAACGTGTTTCTCACCCTCGCCACCAACGGTGTGACATCCGACAGTCGCGGTTTGCTTTCCGTTCCACACCTCCGGCCATACCATACAAAGGGGACAAAAAAAAAATATATATATATCAAACAAGCCAACTCCAGCGATCCGCCCCCCTAACACCAACACGTCTCGAAACACCCACGCCCACGACCCGGCTGTGGCTAAAGTGCGTATCCCAACGTCACACCAAAACCAAAGGCGCCGGCGCCGCACCACACCACACCACAAGCTACAGCTACAGCTGTGCCGCCGTCCACCCGCTCACAACAACAACAATTCCGCCCTTCCCGCAAAGGCATTTCGGTGGCCCTGAAAAGGGCCGTTTTTTTCTTTTCTTCGCCGCGCCGCGGACGAGCCTCCTATTTCCAAGAGCCACCTCCTTACTTGGAGCTCGTGTACTTGGTCACCGCCTTCGTGCCCTCGCTCACCGCGTGCTTGGCCAGCTCGCCAGGCAGCAAGAGCCGCACAGCGGTCTGGATCTCGCGGGACGTGATGGTCGAGCGCTTGTTGTAGTGCGCCAGGCGAGAAGCCTCGGCCGCAATGCGCTCGAAAATGTCGTTCACGAAGCTGTTCATGATGCTCATCGCCTTCGAAGAGATGCCCGTGTCAGGGTGCACCTGCTTCAGCACCTTGTAGATGTAGATGGCATAGCTCTCCTTCCTCTTGCGCTTCTTCTTCTTGTCGCCCTTCGAAATGTTCTTCTGCGCCTTGCCAGCCTTCTTGGCGGCTTTCCCGCTAGTCTTGGGCGGCATCACGAACAAACAGTCAGTCAGTCAGGCGCTCCGCTCCAGTCAGCGTCTCCCCACACAGTGGCACCCGGCGCACGCCGCCGCCGCACCTTTACCAGCTCGCCCTGCTGCGGCCGCCGACCAATGGGGCGCGCGCGCAACCGGCCGCCGCACCCGAGCCCATAAAGGACCCCCACCCCGCCGGCGCCGGCACGCACTCCGCTGCTCGACTCGCTGCGGCTCGCACCGTTTGGGGCGTTGTGCTTTTCTTTCTCGCTTCTTTCCAAACTAGCCCATCGCCATGTCCGGACGCGGAAAGGGAGGCAAAGTCAAGGGCAAGTCAAAGTCCCGCTCAAGCAGGGCTGGGCTCCAGTTCCCGGTCGGCAGAATCCACCGCCTCCTGCGCAAGGGAAACTACGCCGAGCGCGTCGGCGCCGGGGCGCCCGTCTACCTCGCCGCCGTCATGGAGTACCTCGCGGCTGAGGTGCTCGAGCTGGCCGGAAACGCGGCCCGCGACAACAAGAAGACGCGCATCATCCCGCGCCACCTGCAGCTCGCCATACGCAACGACGAGGAGCTCAACAAGCTCTTGTCGGGCGTCACCATCGCACAGGGAGGTGTCCTGCCCAACATCCAGGCCGTCCTGCTGCCAAAGAAGACCGAGAAGAAGGCCTAAAAGAGAGACAGCGCAATCGGCAACCGCCGCGTGCTCCCTTGGCACGCAGCGCGCCATTTGCCGCCTCGGCTCAAAAAACAAAACACAATCGGCCCTTTTCAGGGCCACCACACAAACCTACGTCCAAAGCAGAATTCCAGTCGTTCGTCGCACCACTTTTCTCTCTCTCTTTCTGTGTACGGTCTTTTCCTTCTTACACACACAGGCGCCGCCATCTTGTACACACGTACTTGGCCACCTCCTCCACTCAACTCCACGCACGCACAGTCTCGCGACCATTAACCAGCACACGTGGCGCACAACAACACACCTCAAAAATAACCCCTCGGCACTCAGCCGCGCCGCAACACACAGCCCATCCACCGACAAGAAGCATACAAGCAAAGAGGGAGGGGAAGGAAGGAAGGAAGGAAGGAAGGAGCTCACACAACGCAAAGGGCACGCTTCCTTCCCTCCCAACCGCACCGCACACCACGTCAAAAAAAAAACTCCAAACAAAACTAAAAGGCCAAGTAGACTAAAAAGGAAAAGAAAAACCAGCAACACAGACTCTTTCGCACTTTTCAACTTCCGAACACTGTGGTGGCCCTGAAAAGGGCCGTTTTTCAATCTCTCTTTCCTTCCTTCGGTCTCACACCGCCTAACCGCCGAAACCGTACAGGGTGCGCCCCTGCCTCTTCAGGGCGTACACCACGTCCATGGCCGTCACAGTCTTGCGCTTGGCGTGCTCAGTGTACGTCACCGCGTCGCGGATCACGTTCTCCAGGAACACCTTCAGCACTCCGCGCGTCTCCTCGTAGATCAGACCAGAGATGCGCTTCACGCCGCCCCTGCGCGCCAGGCGGCGGATCGCGGGCTTCGTGATGCCCTGGATGTTGTCGCGCAACACCTTGCGGTGCCGCTTGGCGCCACCCTTGCCGAGCCCCTTTCCTCCCTTGCCGCGGCCTGTCATTCTTCTTCTTCAAGCGTCTCAACCACAATAATATAAAAAACAGAAAGCAAGGCAAGCTCCTCACCCGGCGCTAGCGAGTCGGCTACGGTTGTGGCGCCCAGCGCTCTGCATCTTCATTCTTGAGGGACGTCTTCTTCCCCTCGTTGGCTTGTGCAGTTCAAACTGTAGAGTTACTCCTGCAAATATCTTATACATAACATGGTACATTTATACAATACACTTTGTGACTTTCATCTCTGTTGATGCTTATGCTACTTTCTCTTATCGGCTGCTACGATTTTTGTGGTAGCGGTTTTTTTTTTTTTTTTTTTTTTTTTTTTTTCACTCGCACATGCACACACACTTTCATTCGTCCTTTCATACACACATCACTAATTACAAGAAATAGGAATACACATGAAATGGGTTTACAATCTTCTTGGGTAGTTTACAATGTCGTCGACGATTCTTCTGCCTGTTCGCAGAAGGTCTGGCCATCTGGTGCGCTCGTTGTTGTGCTGCTTTCTGCCGAGGTCCGCGATGAGCGGGTTTGCTGCCCTCTGCGTCTTCTCGTAGAATTTATCTGCTGTCTGCTGGAACCTGTCCCGGAGTCTCTGGACTCCAGACAGCTCGTGGAGCTCATCTGTGGGGAAGTTCCACGGGAGATGCAGCGCTCTTTTGAGCGCCCGGTTCTGCACGCGTTGTAGGCGACCAATGTGTGCTTCTGCGGCGTTGCCCCACACTACTGCGGCGTATTCGAGGAGGGGGCGCAGCAGTGTGAGGTAGAGAGTAACTCCTAGCTCCGGTGGCAGGGATGATTGAGGATTCAGTAGGGGGTAGAGAATTCGTAGTCTGCCCATAGCTTTGTTTCGGATGTCATCGACATGGTGCTTCCAGGTGAGGCGCCTGTCTATCGTAACACCCAGGTTGTGGCGCCCAGCGCGCGCGCCGCCCCCCTATATAGACTCTGGGGCCCCGCGGCCCGCCCTAGACGCGCTCTGGCCGTCGTGGCGGAAGGAGCTCTCAGCCGGTGATGGCCGGTGCATCGGTAGCTATTGGGGCTTAAGCCTCGCTGACCGCTCTGCTCTACAGAGAGTGTTCTTCCGAAGCGCGACAGTAGCGCCCGGTGGATCGGCGGAGGGTTGAGCTTGCTCCCTTTCGTCGAGAAACCGCGTAGTTGCGGAAAGCAGAATTGTCGTGAAGAGTCCTAGACTCACAGCAACCCCGTAACGTTTGTTACAAACTCCACAGCGAGGCTATCTCGTTCTTTGTAGGGTTAATCAGTGCCAGGGGCCCGTTCACGTCGGATCACCCCGCGTACTGTAGGCCGATTCTCTTCTTCCGCACCTCCTTTAGGTGCCGCGCCACTGCACTAACGGCGCACGCTAGGCCGTAGGGCACTCCCCCCACTTCCGTAGGGTAAAACAGTTAGGGCTTTTTCTTCTCAGAAAGAGCAAAATTGTCGTTCCCCTTTCTCGTCCCTCCCAGAACACCAAGATGGCAGATTCCGCCGGTGTTTCTCCCGCCATAACCCGCAGCAAAGCTGCAGCGAAAGAGGCGCTCGGGTCGACTGACCCCGTCGACGCCAGCGTCCCGCTTGCCGCCGTGGGGGAGGTATTGGCCGACAAGGATCGGCAGATCGCGCAGCAAGCGCAGGAACTGCTGGACCAACGTCGGCTGATAACCGACCTTTGCGGCGCAAACGACACACCGAAGCGCACCACGCTTCACATCACGCTTCACTCGCCTGCTACTGGTGACTCCTGCACGACCGTCCCGCTGTCGCTGCTGACTCCAGTGGCGGAATCAGCGGCGGCGGACGAGGACACAGAACAACACTACACCGGGCCCTGGCAGGTGGAGGGCCCATCACACAAACGCAGAAACACAAGAGGTACATGCGAGCAACCAAACTCGCTAGGCAGCCGAAAGGCGTTGCTGCCTACACCGAAACAAACACTTCCGGCTAGGAACACAGACACTATAACCAACACGAACCGACCTGCGGTCAGTAATAACTCAAATACACAAACCGCAGCTACGCCCGCACAACAAAAGACTGGTTTTCCCCCAGTCGTAATACAGAACTATGGGGACCTTAGCGTCCTCAACACCACATTCGAAGCGAGGCACACACCTTGCACGCTCCACACTAAATACTCTGGGGATAGGGCCTCACTGTACGTGGCTACTAACACAGAGTACAAAGATCTCCTGTTCTTCCTCAAAGAACAGGGGATCGAGCACTACACGTACAGAACGGCTGAAGAGCGGACACAGCTGTACGTGGTCAAGGGAGTGGACCCCAGCACACCAAACAAAACAGTTCAAGCGGCGCTCAACTTCCTTGGTTACGACTGCCGAAGTGCTAACCGGATGACGGGCTTCCGCACACACACCCGCCTACCACACTACCTGGTCGAGATGGCCGATACGGCTGCCTCCCGCGGCCTTCTGCAGATAAAAAGCCTTCTGCGGATGGACGTAAGGGTAGAATTATATGAACCACCACTCGTCCCCCAACAATGCAACAACTGCCAGCGATTCGGTCATTCGGCCCTTCGCTGTCGCCTGGCACCCCGTTGCCGCGGATGCGCTGGCAAACACGCATCCAACGCTTGTACACAAGCACAACAAAACGCACGCCGTTGCGCCAACTGTGGTCAAGGCCATGCGGCCAACTACAGGGGCTGCGACGTATACAGAGAGGCGCAGAGGCGTAAAACACAACAATCCAGAGGACTCAGCGCCATACCACGTCCAAGGCCCGCACCAAACCCTGTCAGGAACGGTGTAACGTTCGCCATGGCTACGAGCCCTGGAGGAGCGGTGCGGGCGGCGGAACCTCCGCGCCCATCACACGCACAAAACACAACCACTGCGACAACAATACAACCGTCTCAGCCAACTAAAAACACATCGACCACACCGGTTCCAACACCACCTCCCCAAAACAACACGACCCCACTCCCTGAGGCCACGGCATGCGAAACCACGCAGACCGCACAGGAAGACGCACCCACACAAGGACCCCCAGAACCGAAAACCCAGAGAAGGCGTAGGCGACCTCAAGGGAACAGGAACGGGTACACAAGATCGCCACAACAAACCACTCGACAACAACAGAACACGGAAACGCAGACACACAGTCAGCAAGCCAGTGACACCAGCACACACACTACTCCGCCCATCACCACACCTGTAACACAGGCACCACAGACTGCAGCACACAGCAGCAACACAAGCGCCAGCCCACACACAACGCCAACACCCGCACCAGCGGCCGCTAACACCACAAACAAGCCACAGGCCGACACGCACAACACAAACACAACACAAGGGGGAATAATGGAAACACTATTCCCCCAGCATACGACCCAACAGATCTTCGCCAGGATCTTCGCGGTCATCACTACACTGTTCACACAGCTCATGTCTGCCCAACCCGGACAGTACTGGACTGCCATACAAACAGCTCTCACCACACTGTTCCCATCCCTACATGGATAATACGCCACACCCGGCCCCCTTCGCAAACAACCGGACACTATCACAGATCCTGTTCTGGAATGCAGACGGGATCAACAACAAAAGGGCGGAACTTGCCGCGTTCATGGAGCGTAAGGGCATCCTTATCGCACTACTGAGCGAAACTAAACTCAAACCGCACAACCACCTAAACTTTACCAGCTACTGCGTCTATCGTACCGACCGACCGGACGGCTCTGGTTTCGGTGGAACGGCCATCATTATACACAAAGACATCGAACACACAAACATAGTGCTCCCTGATCTTGAAAAATTAGAGGCAACCGCCGTCAGGGTCAAGTTCAACGGAGCCTATACCACACTGGTGTCAGTATACAACAGTCCTAAGAACATAGTGACACGCGACATCAGCACTATACTCAACATATCACCGCGCGTAATAGCCGCTGGAGATCTTAACGCGAAACACCCAGACTGGAATTCACGTATACGAAACTCCAACGGCAAAAAACTATATGAACACGCGCTAGGACGAAACTACATTACACTAGCGCCGACCGAACCGACGCACATTCCCTACCGGAGGGGACACAGGCCAGACGTGTTAGACATGGCCCTCATCAAGGGCATAACAACGACACTCAACGTTGCTGTTGAAAACGATCTGCCCTCAAATCACCAACCTGTTATGCTGTACATTGAAGAAACACTGCAGCACATCGACCAACGCAGGATGCTCGACTACAAGCGCGCGAATTGGACAATGTTCAAGGAAACGCTCGACAGTCACATCCCACCTACCCACGCAATTAATGAGACAGCCCAAATAGATGATGCTGTTGAAACCCTTACTAACGCCGTCCAAGACGCAATAGCCGGCACCATACCAATCCGCACACCACAACATTACAGTGCTGCCCTGCCCCAGGAGATCCTGGGCCTTATCTCAATGAGGAACCGCCTCAGGAGGTATTGGCAGCGTACCAGGCGCCAGCACTTCAAACGGCACATTAACAGGCTCCAGGGAATAATCCGGGACAAAATACAAACATTTAAAACACAACAGTGGGACCAAAAACTCGCAGGGCTAGACACCACGCGACCTGGCGTGTGGCAGATGGCCCGACACTTCACCAGGGAGAAACACTACACACCCACACTACAAGGGCCCGACGGACCGGCATATTCTGCGGAAGAAAAAGCTGAACTGATGGCCCTCACACTTGCAGCGTCATTCACACCGAACATGGATCCATCAGATCCAGTGTTCACACTTGCAACAGACCAGGAGGTCACTCGCATCCTGGCCCAACCAGCGCGCAACAACATCCGCCAGGCTAGCACAGCTGAAGTGAAATGGGCCATCATGCATACCACTGCTAGGAAGGCCCCTGGTCACGATGGCATTCAAAACCGTGTCCTCCAGGAGTTCACGGATAAAGCAATAGACTATCTCACGCACATCACGAATGCCATACTCAAACACCAACACTTCCCCGCCTTTTGGAAGACGGCCAAGGTCCTGATGTTCAGGAAGCCGGGGAAAGACCACTCCCTCCCACAAAATTACCGACCCATCAGCCTGCTGATCGCGCTCAGCAAGATTGTTGAGAAGGTAATACTAAAACGACTCACTAGGCACTGCATCACAAATGACACCCTGAGGCCGGAGCAATTCGGCTTCAGGAATCACCACTCGACAACACAACAACTCCTCCGCGTCGTCGAATACATCACACACGGATACAACATGAACAAAGCAACTGGTGCGGTGTTCCTGGACATCGAGAAGGCTTTCGATCGTCTATGGCACAACGGCCTCATACGCAAACTAAACGACGCAGGGTTTCCCGACGGGCTCGTACGTCTCATACACTCATATCTCACGGACAGGAGTTTCAACACTGACGTGCAGGGCAAACAATCAACACGACACGGTATACAGGCAGGGGTACCCCAAGGAAGCATCCTAGGGCCCTTACTGTTTAACCTCTACATTAACGACCTCCCAGATACACATAACACGACGATGGCAATCTACGCGGATGACACTGCCATCCTAGCGCAAGATTGGAAGCCGTCTAACATTAACTCACGACTACAGACCGCACTCAGAACGGCAGAGCCCTGGTTGGTGAAGTGGCGTGTTAGAGTAAACGTCGACAAGTGCGAAGCCGTTCTGTTCACCAGAAGACCGAAACAACTGCGCAAACATCAACACTGCAATCAAATAACACTACACGCACGCCCAATACGTTTCCGAGAGAAGGTCAAATACCTCGGTGTCTGGCTGGACCGGAAACTACTCTGGGGGGACCACATCCAACACGTGACCAACAAAGCAAACGCGAGGCTCAAACAACTCTACCCTATGCTTAACAGGCGTAGCACACTGAATAGGAGGGTGTCCAGGTCCATGTACACCACACTTATCAGACCTCTGATGACGTATGCTGCTCCCGTCTGGGGATACGCTGCGCCCACACGTGTGCGCCGTCTGCAGCTCATACAGAACAAAGTACTCAGAATCATAAGCAACGCTCCGCGCTACACGCGCACCGCGGACCTTCACCGGGAATATCGGCTAGATACTATCTTGCAGGTATTCCAAAAACTCTCCACACGACTATACAGAAACACGAGACAGTCGCGTAACCCGTTTATTCTTTCTCTGGGTAACTACGACCACAACCATAGATGGAAACATAATAGACCAAAAACACTATTAGCACGAAACTAAACATCTATGGTCCATAGCACGCTAACATGACAGTACTGGCGAGCCCCTGCAACTCAGCTACTACTGGCAACCCCAGATGATTAACCCGCCGAAATACCGGCAACTGCAGGGAAACCGTACTGCACACAGCACGCAAACCAGCCACACACACCCCCCACACTGTGAGCTGATCTACGACCGATCGCCCACTAATATATGATGACAATGTCATGTTTCAGGGACGCAGCAGCAGCAGATCCTGGAACGAACGCCAGCAACGACAACGGTAACGATGCACGATACCTCGCACTAACATAACCACACCTTGCATGCGCTGTCGCAGCTAGTAATCCGCTACTGCCCTTACTACCCGTCCTACTATCGCAGAGGTTTTTTTCCCTTGGCGCTTGCCTTGGCACTTTTTTTCCTCTGCCCTTAAAAACCGCTACCCTTCAATCGCTTTCGACCACTTCTATCTCCTGATGGACCATGTAAATGAGTAATCTTACCCAGACGCATGGATAACATCACAGCCTGCATCCTGTGACTCTTGATTCTAAAAACTAACATGTTATACGGAGGTGACAGTAGAACTTTTGGTTTGGTCACCACGTTGGTGCGGGCGTGGAGGGGCCCCATCCTATGCGAAAAAAAAAAGCGGCCCGCCCTCCCCTCCCCCCACCACCGCGCACCGAGGGCATATAAGCGCAGCACCCGGGGCGCGCGGGCCCGTTGTCAAGGCAGCACCGGACGCCGTCGCGCACGCATATCCTCCACGCCGCATCCGCATCCGCAGTAGCCATGGCCCGGACAAAGCAAACGGCCCGCAAGTCCACCGGCGGAAAGGCGCCGCGCAAACAGCTCGCCACCAAGGCGGCGAGGAAGAGCGCGCCCGCCACCGGCGGCGTCAAGAAGCCCCACCGCTACAGGCCGGGCACCGTCGCCCTGCGAGAAATCAGGCGCTACCAGAAGAGCACAGAGCTGCTCATCCGCAAGCTGCCATTCCAGCGCCTAGTGCGCGAGATCGCCCAGGACTTCAAGACCGACCTGCGCTTCCAGAGCTCCGCAGTCATGGCCCTGCAGGAGGCCAGCGAGGCCTACCTCGTCGGCCTCTTCGAAGACACCAACCTGTGCGCAATCCACGCCAAGCGAGTCACCATCATGCCCAAGGACATCCAGCTCGCGCGCCGCATCCGCGGCGAGCGCGCCTAAACCCGCACACCGCCAAACAAACAAAACGGCCCTTTTCAGGGCCACTAACGTCTCTCCGTCGCGAGCAAAACTTTGTCGGTCGCAACGACTAGTTCCCCACTCACTCTCCAGTCCAGTCCAGTCCAGTCGTCCCACCCCCGGCCCGGCGCCGCCGTTTCCAAAAAAAAAAAAAAAAAAAAAAAAAAAAGCACCGCACCGGCCGAGCCAAGTCGCAAGCGTCAATAGCGCCACCCACACAGGCCACGGCACAAAACGTGACGCCCGGAAAGCAAAGCAAAGCAAAAAAGACTATTCCAAAACCACCAACAAGACAAACAAACAAACGCGGCGCAAAATAAATAGGTAGGGTAGAAATAATAAAAGTAAAATACACTTTATGTAACACCAACCGCGGCGCCGCCGCCCACGCCCGCCAACGACCCCACAATCCAACCACCGCGGCACGCAAACACCATCCACACATGAAACAAACAAACAAACGCCAGCAAGCAAGACAGACAGACAAGGCAACCGACCGACCACGACACGACACGACAATCAACACCTTCCCGACGTGCTTTGATGGCCCTGAGAAGGGCCGTTTTTGTTTTTGTCCGGGACCGCGCGACAGCCTCTGGTTGCGCGCCGGCCACCAGGCGACGGTGTCAACCGCCAACCCTTCCCTGCCCTTTTTACTTCTTCTTCTTGGGCGAAGCCTTCGCCTTAGACGGCGTCGCCGTCGCCTTCTTCGGGCGCGGCGCCTTCGGCTTCTTCGTCGGAACCTTGGCGGCCTTCTTCGCCTTCGACGGCGACTTGGCCTTGGCCGGCTTGGCCGCAGCCGCCTTCTTCGCACCCGCGGGAGCGGCCGACGCCGCAGACGCCTTCTTGGCGGCGCCCGCCTTCCGACCGGTCGCCGCCTTCACGCCGCCAGCCTTCTTTGCGCCGGCCGCACGGGCCCCCTTCTTCTCCTTGCTGGCCGGAGCGGCGCGCTTCTTCTTCGCACCACCGCCGCCACCACGAGCCTTGCCGCCCTCGGCCGCCCCGCCGCCGGCGCCGGCAAGCTTGAAAGAGCCCGACGCGCCCTTCCCCTTCGTCTGCACCAGCTCGCCAGCCACGACGGCCGACTTGAGGTACTTCTTGATAAAGGGCGCCAGCTTCTCCGCGTCCAGCTTGTAGTGCGCGGCAATGTACTTCTTGATCGCCTGCAGCGACGACCCGCCGCGCTCCTTCAGACTCTTGATGGCGGCCGTCACCATCTCAGAGGTGCGCGGGTGCGCAGGCTTGGCGCGCGGCTTCTTCGCAGACGACGCAGACTTGGCCTTCTTCGTAGTGCCGGTGGCGGCGGGTGCCGCGGCAGTCTCGTTCGTAGCCGCCTGGTCTGCCATCTTTTGCCTGTTCTCTTTTCTTTTTTTCCCCTTGGTTTCGCTTCCTTCTCTCCTTCGACGACGCACAACAGCGAGGGGCGCGCAGCAGAGAATAGCCGCGCACGCGCCTGGCCCAGCCAGTGTCGCGGGCGGGCGCGGACGGCCGAGAGAGCGGCCGCCACTCGGCGCGCCGCCGCGCCGCCGCGCCGCGCCTCCCGCGCTTGCTACCGCCCAACGTCCGACAGCCTGCGCGGAGCAGCCCCCAACCTGCGCCGCAACCACCCGCGCCATTCAAACCACCGAGGATGGGGCTACACACACCGACACCACGGTCGCCAACCAGTCGCCGCGGCGGCGCCGCAAACCACGGCCAAACTGCAGCCACCGCGCGCCACAGCCTGGGTCGGCCCGCCGAGAATCGCCGCCCCCGCCCAAATGCCGCCCCCACAGCCCCAGCCGACGACCCGCCACAATGGCCAAACCTTCGTCAAAACTCCCACACCGTCGCCGCGGCAGCCCGGCCACCGCGGCCGGCGCCACAGCCACACGAGCCGAGTCGTGCGGCGATGACGGCCGTGCACAAACGCACCTCCGCCGCCCCATCGCCTTCCGCCGTTTTCCCGATCGGCCCGCAGCCGTCGGGCCACGGCCGCGGGCCGTCCTCCTCCTCTCGCCTCGCCCGCCAACACCCACAGCCCTTCCAACACATTTTTTTTTCTTTTTTCTTTTTTTTTTTTTTTTTTTTACTTTTTTACGATCGCCGCCTGCGCAACATGGCACCGGCCGACGGAGCGCCAACCCCCCCGCCACAGGCGAAAACAAAACAACGATAAACAAACAAACAAAATAAATTTACCAGCCAGCCCCAACTACAGACACACCGAATCTGCCCTCACAGCCGACCTTACACGCCTCAACGTCAAAACAAAGGTGGTTTCTTTCTTTCAACGGTTACCTTACCTTAGGTTACGTCAGGTTAGGCTAAGAAGGCGTCAGGGTTAGGTTAAGCGTTGACGTGACGTCACGTCTTAACGTAGGCGTTAAGCTAAGGTTGCGGTCACGTACGTTAGGTTAAGGCGACTTGGGGGTTGGCCTAAGGGCTTAGGTTAGGTTACGTTAGTTTAGGTGGCTGCGTTAACGGCTTAAAGAAGTTTAGGAGGTTAAGGCGTCGAGGCGGCCGCACCCCCTTAGCTGCTGCGGCTCGGCCACGCCACGCCACGCCACGCTTTGGGGT
This sequence comes from Schistocerca gregaria, assembly GCF_023897955.1. NCBI lineage: Eukaryota > Metazoa > Arthropoda > Insecta > Orthoptera > Acrididae > Schistocerca > Schistocerca gregaria. The sequence goes on from NW_026062547.1 coordinate 21,694, forward strand.
TTCATAAGGTCGCGCGGCGGGTCGTCGGCACGCCGCAAAGGACAAAACTGCAAGACGACGTCGAAAAACAAACAACAGGTAAAAAATAAATAAGTAAAAATAAACGACGCCGACAGGCGGGGATCAGCAGAACGAGCAGATTCCGGAGAGCGAACGAGACACACACACACACACACACACGCACGCACGCACGCACACACACACAAACCCCCCCGAGCCGAGAGAGCACAGCACCACCACGTGTCGGCCTCCGCTCACCCGACTCGGCTGGGCTGGGCTGGGCTGGCGGCCGGGCCGGATGCACGTACACGTACGGCTACAGCCACTACCCGTACACAGCCGCTCTTCACGCAACACCAGCCAAATGGCGCGCCCGCGGCTCGTCGCGGTCGCAACGCCACGCCGGCACACTTTCGGCACCACCGTTTTCGCGCGCACCGCAAACAAAAACGCAGCCGACACACACAGAAAAAAAAAAAAAAAACAACACAGAGCGCGAGAGACGGGCGGCGGCGGCGCACCTTTCGCCAGCCGGCAGGCAATCGACTCGCCCAGTACGACAAACGTGCACGCCACCCCACCCACCAACCAACCAACCAACCAGTCGTCGTCGTCGTCGTCGTCCCGAAATCAAACAAACTCTCAAAAGCACAGCCCCTGCTGCCAACGGACGCAGGCGCCACGCAGCTCCCTTCCCGCCACACTCGATTCGCAGCGCAACTCACCCGGCACACCGTCAAACGACGGGCTGGGCTCGCCGCATCGCCGCAACCTACACACCTTCCCCGCCACGACGCACAGCCCCACCAGACGCCCGTGCCGCAACGACACTACTGCACTACCACTACCGCACTACTCCTCTCGCCCTTGCCATACACGACACAACACGCCAAAAAATGAAAATCCAAATACAAACAAAAACACCGCCCCCACGACCCAAACACACGCGAGGCAAGGCACGCAGCAAACGGCGTCCCCTCCGCGTCGCGCCATCAACCTACACACACAAGGCAACCAACAACAAACAGCCAGCCAGCCCCACTCTCACGCCGCAAAAACAGAAAACACACCGAAACCGCCAAACGCCGCACATTCGCGCTTCGCACTCACCACACACCTCTCGGCATCCGTTTCGCACACAACGACGCGACGCACAATACATCATCACGGGCTACGCACGCACACCGCGACCCACTTTTTTACGACGCCCTCGGCAGAGCACACGTGCCCACGCCCACACACAGTCGACACAACGACGCAGCGCGCAGCAGACGCGGCCGCAACACATACCTCCCCGACGACGCGCCAACACCGCCAGCCACTGCTCACTCGCCCAAGCAACCCGTGCACACAACTGCCACACGCGTCCACCACGCCGCCGCCAACCACCCGCCCGCCAGGGGGCGCTCACGTCCGCGACAACAGCGCGGCACCGCCGGACCGGGCCGAACCGAGCCGAGCCGCCGCCTCCTCTCCACTCGGCACGCCACGTCCTGCTTGCAAAACACATGGCTCGTCCCTCTGTACACACAACGCGCCTGCCTGCGGTCGCCGCCGGCATCTATCTACCTGCGCATCGGAGCCAGGCCGGCAAGCCCACACTTAAATAATGCACTTCACCAGCCAAACAAACCCACTCTTCCTTTCTTTGCACAGCGCATGCAACAGCAGCCCCAGGAGCCGGGCCCGCCGCCAGCGTCTCCTCCTCCTCTGGGCACAGCCAGCCAGCCGTTCCCACCGCCCCGCCCCTGCTCTGCAGAACAAGAAAAAACGAAAAAGTACCAACACACGCACCCAAAGCGTAAGCCACACAAGACCAGCCTCTCCAAGGCCACACACACGCAAAAAAAACAAAAAAAAAAACAAAAACACTACAACAAAATAAAATAAAATAAAATAAAAAAGAAAAAGCAAGCTGTCGCCTCGCCCCCGCCCGTCCCCCCCACCACATTCGCCCCCTCCGCTTGTTTTCCTTTCTACAATTTCCCTCTTTTCCACCCAATATCCCGCCGCGGTTTACGGGCACCGGCCGATTTTGCGCCCGCCCACATGTGTGCCTACTCCCCACCACCATTCCCTCCGCAGCCCGCAGCCCGCAGCCCGCTTTTCCCCCCTCCCTGCCCACACCACACCGACGGTGCTGACGTCGACACGCACCCAAGACAGGGGCCACGACCGTCTTTTTTCCTGGGCCCATCCCCGCACCGCACCTCCTTCCAATCATCAACGCTGTGGCGCCTGTGTCCGCGCGAGACGCGTGCGCGCCGCCTCTCTCAACATCCGTCCGCCGTCCGCCGTCCGCCGTCCGGCCCCGTTTTTCGGCCCCCAGGCCATCCGTCAACCACCACTGCCCCTGCCCCTGCCCCTGCCCCTGCCCGCCCCGCACCACACCACACACCGCTGCTTGCCCCGGCCGTTGCCACCAAAGGCGCCAACCGCAGCCCGCGCGCGCCAGAAAGAGATGGCAAAACTACAGGGACCCAGCCGACCGACGAAAATCAGAGCAATTGGCCGGGAGGATCAAAAAGAGAGCTCCGAAAACCACCGTAGCGAGGCGTGGGAGGAAACGTTACGAGAAGCAGGAAGGGACCAGGAAAAATTCTGGAAATTTCTTAAAACTCGTAAACTAGACACGAAACATCTACATCTACATGGGGAAGGAACGACCCCACAGACCGAGCTGAAGCACTGGCGGATTCACTAGAAAGGCAATTCCAAGCACCAGAAGCGGTAGATGACGAAACTGATGACCACCAGGAAATGGTACTCAGAAGGGTAAAACCGCATCCTAAGTGCCCCGATCAGAACATCTTTCACAATCCAATAAACGCAGAAACCCCATATCTTATCACATCACAAACATACACACATCCTAAGAAGGCATCAGGCCCAGATTCCATCAAACCGCAACTACTACATCACCTACCTCCAGCAACTATCAATTATCTATCTAACATCAATATATAATGCTTGCTTCAGACTAAACTACTTGGAAACAGGCCCGAGTCATCACATTACCAAAGCCAAACAAGGACTTATTATTTCCGCAAAACTATAGGCCAACTTCCTTGGAAAGGTCCTCGGAAAGCTCATTCAAACTGAACTGAAGAAATTCAATTCTTAAAGGATAACAACATAATCATCCCACAACAATTCCGATTCCGCGAAGAACACAGCACCACCCACCAGGTGACCAGACTAGTCGAGCACATATGTCAGGCCAGAAACATTAGACACAGTACTGGAGCAGTCCTGCTTGACATCGGATAACGCCTTATCTACAAGCTCCACCAGTACAACTGCCCCATCCACATTATTGCTTCTTTTCTCCGCAACGGAGCATTCTATGTCCATGTACCAGGAGCGGCAAGTAACACTAGATCCATAGAGGCTGGAGTCCCGCAAGGCTCAGTGCTGGGGCCCATTCTCTACTCAATATACACAAACAAACAGCTGGGAGGACACTTGTCACTATTTGCAGACGACACTGCAGTCTACCGCAGCAGTTCTAACCTGCAATATAGAGTCACAAAAATAGAGCAACACCTACAATCCATCCAGAAATGGGCTAACCAATGGAAACAAAAAACAATAAACGCGGAGAAAACCCAAGCAATACAATACGATTCACATTCAAAAAGAATACCTCCTAACCTGCATATACGCCTCAGAAATAACAATCTTCCATGGTCAGGCACAATAAAGTATCTAGGCATCAAGCTGGACAAGAGGTTGACATTTAGAGACCATGTTACACACGTTTGTAACAAGGCTGCAGCAGCAATATTCAGACTGTACCCAATCATCAAAGGAAACAGAATAAATATGCGCGCCAAAAAGAAAATCTTCAAAACCGTCATAGGAACCAGCCATCACTTACGGCTCTGAAAATCTGGTCAATGGCCGCAGACACCAAACATAACAAGAGTAAAAAAGGGTGCAGAACAAATACTTCAGAATTACTGCTGATGCCGGCCGGTACCAGACAAACCGAGACATATACACAAACCATAACATACTCAATCAAAATCCCGGAAATCATCCAAAGAAAAATCCATAAAGTTGTTTTTGTTTTTTTTTTTTTTTTTTTCCACCAAACCACGGATTCGAACCACCCACTCATCAGAAATCTGGGACAAAATCCACCCGACCCAAGAACGACATTTCCCATCACGACAAAACACCACAAACTACAACATACCATGATAAACAAAAATAAAATACAAACACCATAACACTCACTCAAACAACAAACATCTACACACACCCAAGAGACCCATCATTTTGTTACCCAACATAATCAGACAGAAGGCAGGGATCAAGGACAGATCCGGTCCTTCGAGTACAGGGGGTAAAAAATACCCATCAGACCAGCTCTCTCTCTCTCTCTCTCTCTCCTCCTCGCTTCTCCGTGCCGACGCTGCCCCGCACACGCGTTCGCGTTCGCGCTCGCGTTCGGCCGACACCACACGACAGGTCTTTGGGGCCCCGCCACTGCGCGCACGCACGCCTCCTCCTCTTCCTTAGTTCTTTTTCGCTTTTCTTTTCTCCCCCGCCCCCCGCTCTCACCGCCACATCATCCCGCAACCCTTGCGGGAATGTTTCCCAACATCAACGCGCCCCAATTCCACTCTCTGCCCGTGCCGCACTCTCCACTTTGCTTCTCCCCGTCCCCTACACACACGACTACCGAAACCCCGGTTGACACACCTTCTCGTAGGACAGGGGTGCGTGCGTGCGTGCGTTGTCTTGACGGTGACAGCAACAGCAACGGATCCGTCCATCCCATTCCCCCCCACTCGGTAAAGAACCATTTTCAACCCACACTACACAACAAGGGGGGCACACACGAACGCGAAAGAAAGGGCAGGGCAGGGGCAACTATCTCGTACACATTCTTCCTCAGAACCCACATATCGCATCAACGAACGGCAGGCCAATTTGCGGACTCAGCCGTGTCAGGCAAATCCAACCCCAACCAACACCTCCCACGGAAACCCTGACACTGATCCAGCAGTACGTCCACATACATCGCCACACCAAATACGGGTGACGAGTGAGCAACAAATGGAACAATACACAACAAGGGCTGACCTAATAAAAACTGCACGTCACGTCATACCTTCCAGACAGACGCAGTTCCGACGGGACGGCGGAACCGTATACGTACCTTTCAGCCACAACAACCGACCGACTGGACACGCCCGCGTCTCCAGCCAGCCAACCACCAGGGCCACACAGCCCGCAAGTTTCAGCGTCAACACTTCTTAACGTACGTTGCAAACTTTTCAAAACATTGCCACACACACACACACACACCACGAAAAGCGTCAACCTCTCTCACACTGGATACACTCAACACTTTTTGTCGGCGGAGCTTGAGGCCAACGGTTGACACACCCCCACCGGCCACACAGGTTTCCCTTTGAAAATTGCAGTGACGGAGGAGACGCGGCATTACGAGAGGGTTGTTTCCGAGAGCGCGAGCTGGACGGAGCTGCGGCGCCGCCGCCGAGGGGTAATGAACGCACGCGATGCCGCATGACAGCCCATCACCCAAAGTTTCACCCACAACTGCACAGGTCGCACCCCCTTTTCGCGCCATACTAGTGTCGATCGTCAATTACAGCTGACGGTGTTCGCATTTGCCACTTGACGGGGGGGGAAAAGAAAACAAACATCTGACACGCCATGTGTTTCTCTCTCTCTCTGTTACATCTAGGTCATTCGGCAGCCACTGTAAAAAAAAAAAAATATTTTTACGACATGGTTGGGTAAGTGATTTAAAGACAACAATTGTGGGTCACACACCATAGACCATTTCGATAGTGTTCTTGTTCTTCTCTTTTTCCTTTTTTTATCGCTCAATTGAAATAAAACCTGGGGATGATGCAATGCTGCGATATGGCACAACCGTCGTCCATTGTACACAACTCGGGAACAAAAAGAAACCAATTCAGGGAACGTTCGTTCCTTCACAACGTTTCTTTCAACGCACTTGGTCTTTACCATCCTGTATTCAACACACATTTCCTTTCATCAAACTAGGGCATTTCCATAACAGTATTTGCAATACTGCTTCTTCGACGTCATTTCACCATCTTAACTAGAGACAAACAAACAACAAAATAGGAAAACAGCCCTGAGAACCCCGTCCACCAAATTTCAGTTAGCACGGCATCCAAGATTCTTTTCCGGGGAGTGTGCAGTGCAGCTGACGCTGCTCAGACCATATACCGTCGCCAGTCTCACTCAACTCTTGCGCATTCCATTCTACGCTACGTGACAATGCAAAAATGAATGAATCAAACCCGCCCAGAGAGCGTCTTGTGCGAGGGGACACACGATATAGAGAACAACAAAACACACAGGGGACACCACCAAAGTTGGAGAGAACGTTTCCACCACGGCAGCCGCGCCGTTACGCGCTTTTTTTTTTCCTCCCCCCCACTGCACACCTCCGACACCACGGGAACGTTCACCGTCCCGTTGCCCTACACTGGCGTTTCTTTTCAACCCCCCACCCTATTCCTCGCTCCCCGGACATTCGACCGATCACAAAGTGCAACCTCTCGTTACCGTCGGGTGCCCCTCTTCATCCCCGGGGCGCCAACAACAAAACAAAAACACCACCGACGCCGTCGTCTCGCGTCACCTCACTCAACTGAGCGGAAAATACACGTACATCCAGAATGACGACACCGCCTCCACAAACAAAAACCAGACGTCAGACGTCAGGTCGAAAGAGGGCACCGTACGTCGTGGCGCGTGGTCTCCTAACTCACCTCGCGCGTACAAATACAATGCAATGCGTGTCTCCTCACGTTCACACACACCTCCACGCTCCACTTCCTTACGTCGCCCAACCAACCAACTAACTTAACGCACCCGCTCGGCGTAGAAGCAGCTGTAGGCGGCAACGTGTTTCTCACCCTCGCCACCAACGGTGTGACATCCGACAGTCGCGGTTTGCTTTCCGTTCCACACCTCCGGCCATACCATACAAAGGGGACAAAAAAAAAAATATATATATATCAAACAAGCCAACTCCAGCGATCCGCCCCCCTAACACCAACACGTCTCGAAACACCCACGCCCACGACCCGGCTGTGGCTAAAGTGCGTATCCCAACGTCACACCAAAACCAAAGGCGCCGGCGCCGCACCACACCACACCACAAGCTACAGCTACAGCTGTGCCGCCGTCCACCCGCTCACAACAACAACAATTCCGCCCTTCCCGCAAAGGCATTTCGGTGGCCCTGAAAAGGGCCGTTTTTTCTTTTCTTCGCCGCGCCGCGGACGAGCCTCCTATTTCCAAGAGCCACCTCCTTACTTGGAGCTCGTGTACTTGGTCACCGCCTTCGTGCCCTCGCTCACCGCGTGCTTGGCCAGCTCGCCAGGCAGCAAGAGCCGCACAGCGGTCTGGATCTCGCGGGACGTGATGGTCGAGCGCTTGTTGTAGTGCGCCAGGCGAGAAGCCTCGGCCGCAATGCGCTCGAAAATGTCGTTCACGAAGCTGTTCATGATGCTCATCGCCTTCGAAGAGATGCCCGTGTCAGGGTGCACCTGCTTCAGCACCTTGTAGATGTAGATGGCATAGCTCTCCTTCCTCTTGCGCTTCTTCTTCTTGTCGCCCTTCGAAATGTTCTTCTGCGCCTTGCCAGCCTTCTTGGCGGCTTTCCCGCTAGTCTTGGGCGGCATCACGAACAAACAGACAGTCAGTCAGTCAGGCGCTCCGCTCCAGTCAGCGTCTCCCCACACAGTGGCACCCGCCGCACGCCGCCGCCGCACCTTTACCAGCTCGCCCTGCTGCGGCCGCCGACCAATGGGGCGCGCGCGCAACCGGCCGCCGCACCCGAGCCCATAAAGGACCCCCACCCCGCCGGCGCCGGCACGCACTCCGCTGCTCGACTCGCTGCGGCTCGCACCGTTTGGGGCGTTGTGCTTTTCTTTCTCGCTTCTTTCCAAACTAGCCCATCGCCATGTCCGGACGCGGAAAGGGAGGCAAAGTCAAGGGCAAGTCAAAGTCCCGCTCAAGCAGGGCTGGGCTCCAGTTCCCGGTCGGCAGAATCCACCGCCTCCTGCGCAAGGGAAACTACGCCGAGCGCGTCGGCGCCGGGGCGCCCGTCTACCTCGCCGCCGTCATGGAGTACCTCGCGGCTGAGGTGCTCGAGCTGGCCGGAAACGCGGCCCGCGACAACAAGAAGACGCGCATCATCCCGCGCCACCTGCAGCTCGCCATACGCAACGACGAGGAGCTCAACAAGCTCTTGTCGGGCGTCACCATCGCACAGGGAGGTGTCCTGCCCAACATCCAGGCCGTCCTGCTGCCAAAGAAGACCGAGAAGAAGGCCTAAAAGAGAGACAGCGCAATCGGCAACCGCCGCGTGCTCCCTTGGCACGCAGCGCGCCATTTGCCGCCTCGGCTCAAAAAACAAAACACAATCGGCCCTTTTCAGGGCCACCACACAAACCTACGTCCAAAGCAGAATTCCAGTCGTTCGTCGCACCACTTTTCTCTCTCTCTTTCTGTGTACGGTCTTTTCCTTCTTACACACACAGGCGCCGCCATCTTGTACACACGTACTTGGCCACCTCCTCCACTCAACTCCACGCACGCACAGTCTCGCGACCATTAACCAGCACACGTGGCGCACAACAACACACCTCAAAAATAACCCCTCGGCACTCAGCCGCGCCGCAACACACAGCCCATCCACCGACAAGAAGCATACAAGCAAAGAGGGAGGGGAGGGAAGGAAGGAAGGAAGGAAGGAGCTCACACAACGCAAAGGGCACGCTTCCTTCCCTCCCAACCGCACCGCACACCACGTCAAAAAAAAACTCCAAACAAAACTAAAAGGCCAAGTAGACTAAAAAGGAAAAGAGAAAAACCAGCAACACAGACTCTTTCGCACTTTTCAACTTCCGAACACTGTGGTGGCCCTGAAAAGGGCCGTTTTTTCAATCTCTCTTTCCTTCCTTCGGTCTCACACCGCCTAACCGCCGAAACCGTACAGGGTGCGCCCCTGCCTCTTCAGGGCGTACACCACGTCCATGGCCGTCACAGTCTTGCGCTTGGCGTGCTCAGTGTACGTCACCGCGTCGCGGATCACGTTCTCCAGGAACACCTTCAGCACTCCGCGCGTCTCCTCGTAGATCAGACCAGAGATGCGCTTCACGCCGCCCCTGCGCGCCAGGCGGCGGATCGCGGGCTTCGTGATGCCCTGGATGTTGTCGCGCAACACCTTGCGGTGCCGCTTGGCGCCACCCTTGCCGAGCCCCTTTCCTCCCTTGCCGCGGCCTGTCATTCTTCTTCTTCAAGCGTCTCAACCACAATAATATAAAAAACAGAAAGCAAGGCAAGCTCCTCACCCGGCGCTAGCGAGTCGGCTACGGTTGTGGCGCCCAGCGCGCGCGCCGCCCCCCTATATAGACTCTGGGGCCCCGCGGCCCGCCCTCCCCTCCCCCCACCACCGCGCACCGAGGGCATATAAGCGCAGCACCCGGGGCGCGCGGGCCCGTTGTCAAGGCAGCACCGGACGCCGTCGCGCACGCATATCCTCCACGCCGCATCCGCATCCGCAGTAGCCATGGCCCGGACAAAGCAAACGGCCCGCAAGTCCACCGGCGGAAAGGCGCCGCGCAAACAGCTCGCCACCAAGGCGGCGAGGAAGAGCGCGCCCGCCACCGGCGGCGTCAAGAAGCCCCACCGCTACAGGCCGGGCACCGTCGCCCTGCGAGAAATCAGGCGCTACCAGAAGAGCACAGAGCTGCTCATCCGCAAGCTGCCATTCCAGCGCCTAGTGCGCGAGATCGCCCAGGACTTCAAGACCGACCTGCGCTTCCAGAGCTCCGCAGTCATGGCCCTGCAGGAGGCCAGCGAGGCCTACCTCGTCGGCCTCTTCGAAGACACCAACCTGTGCGCAATCCACGCCAAGCGAGTCACCATCATGCCCAAGGACATCCAGCTCGCGCGCCGCATCCGCGGCGAGCGCGCCTAAACCCGCACACCGCCAAACAAACAAAACGGCCCTTTTCAGGGCCACTAACGTCTCTCCGTCGCGAGCAAAACTTTGTCGGTCGCAACGACTAGTTCCCCACTCACTCTCCAGTCCAGTCCAGTCCAGTCCAGTCGTCCCACCCCCGGCCGGCGCCGCCGTTTCCAAAAAAAAAAAAAAAAAAAAAAAAAAAGCACCGCACCGGCCGAGCCAAGTCGCAAGCGTCAATAGCGCCACCCACACAGGCCACGGCACAAAACGTGACGCCCGGAAAGCAAAGCAAAGCAAAAAAGACTATTCCAAAACCACCACCAAGACAAACAAACAAACGCGGCGCAAAATAAATAGGTAAAAATAATAAAAGTAAAATACACTTTATGTAACACCAACCGCGGCGCCGCCGCCCACGCCCGCCAACGACCCCACAATCCAACCACCGCGGCACGCAAACACCATCCACACATGAAACAAACAAACAAACGCCAGCAAGCAAGACAGACAGACAAGGCAACCGACCGACCACGACACGACAACAATCAACACCTTCCCGACGTGCTTTGATGGCCCTGAGAAGGGCCGTTTTTGTTTTTGTCCGGGACCGCGCGACAGCCTCTGGTTGCGCGCCGGCCACCAGGCGACGGTGTCAACCGCCAACCCTTCCCTGCCCTTTTTACTTCTTCTTCTTGGGCGAAGCCTTCGCCTTAGACGGCGTCGCCGTCGCCTTCTTCGGGCGCGGCGCCTTCGGCTTCTTCGTCGGAACCTTGGCGGCCTTCTTCGCCTTCGACGGCGACTTGGCCTTGGCCGGCTTGGCCGCAGCCGCCTTCTTCGCACCCGCGGGAGCGGCCGACGCCGCAGACGCCTTCTTGGCGGCGCCCGCCTTCCGACCGGTCGCCGCCTTCACGCCGCCAGCCTTCTTTGCGCCGGCCGCACGGGCCCCCTTCTTCTCCTTGCTGGCCGGAGCGGCGCGCTTCTTCTTCGCACCACCGCCGCCACCACGAGCCTTGCCGCCCTCGGCCGCCCCGCCGCCGGCGCCGGCAAGCTTGAAAGAGCCCGACGCGCCCTTCCCCTTCGTCTGCACCAGCTCGCCAGCCACGACGGCCGACTTGAGGTACTTCTTGATAAAGGGCGCCAGCTTCTCCGCGTCCAGCTTGTAGTGCGCGGCAATGTACTTCTTGATCGCCTGCAGCGACGACCCGCCGCGCTCCTTCAGACTCTTGATGGCGGCCGTCACCATCTCAGAGGTGCGCGGGTGCGCAGGCTTGGCGCGCGGCTTCTTCGCAGACGACGCAGACTTGGCCTTCTTCGTAGTGCCGGTGGCGGCGGGTGCCGCGGCAGTCTCGTTCGTAGCCGCCTGGTCTGCCATCTTTTGCCTGTTCTCTTTTCTTTTTTTCCCCTTGGTTTCGCTTCCTTCTCTCCTTCGACGACGCACAACAGCGAGGGGCGCGCAGCAGAGAATAGCCGCGCACGCGCCTGGCCCAGCCAGTGTCGCGGGCGGGCGCGGACGGCCGAGAGAGCGGCCGCCACTCGGCGCGCCGCCGCGCCGCCGCGCCGCGCCTCCCGCGCTTGCTACCGCCCAACGTCCGACAGCCTGCGCGGAGCAGCCCCCAACCTGCGCCGCAACCACCCGCGCCATTCAAACACAACACGCGATCTAGTG